>NC_056557.1:17602945-17758437 GCF_013358625.1 Macadamia integrifolia
CACTTTAGTTAGAGAGAAATATGGCTGACAGCAACTTTGGAACAAAAACCCTTCAAAAAATCGTTTTTTTTGAAAAATTACCCATATTGGCCATTATATGACCGTAGCGCCAATACGTATCGATACTCACCGATACGTACCGATATATATATTGATACTCACCGATACATGCTGATATATACTAATACGTACTGATCGATACATACCGATACTCACCGATACGTACCAATACATACCGAAACGTACATTTTACCTCAATTTTATATTTTTCATAGAGTCGTATCGAGACATGTCGTATCGTATCGATGTGTATTAGTAGTGTATTAAGCATATCGGTATGTATTAGTGGTGTATTGATGCATATCGGTATGTATTGTAGGATATATATCGATACGAAATGATTTAAAAAATTCAATGTATCGAATCGGTGTGTATCGTATCGACCGACTAAATTTAAGATACGTATCGGAGGGTATCGTATCGGTATCGGAGATACTTAAAACCAGCCCATTCATTTGTTATAACTATTTTTTTTTTAGTAGATTATTATAACTATTTTTCAAAAGTTTGAATTTGGTAGTGGATTTTCAAATCTTTATTTTATCTCATGCTCGAGAAAATTACACTGCCAACCCTTGAAATCATAAATCAACGCTTTCCCTGTGTTTTAAATATAACACGAACACCTTCTACAAGTTAGAAAAATGGCAAAGCACACCCACACCGCTAGTCTAATTGTCTAATCCGTTAAGTGTTAAATCACCAAAATACCCCCATTGAATGTGACTTCACCCATTTACCCTTATCCTTCCCGAGAAAGAACCTTATCCCTCTTCCTCTCCTCGCCTCTTTTGTCTAACCTCACAGCACTTTTTATCGTTCATGAAGTGTCATGCCTCTCTCTCTCTGGTTAAAAGCCTCTTTCAAGACTTTATCGATGCTCTTAGTGGAACCTGCAACAATGTCGACTGAAAATCTCTCCATGCTTGACCTTGAACATCTCTGATTGTTTTTCTTGAACAAATTTAATAGCGTCTCTTGCGGTGAAAAGCGGAAGGCCTTAACCGTCTCTTGCCGTCAGCGTTGCGGCGAAAATATCTTCAATCCCTATTCTAGCGAGAACGTCGAAAAAATCGACTATTCGAGATTGAGAATCTCTGATCGATTTTGGCTTGGATCTCGTCTTCCTGATGGATTTAAGTCGCTCCGGCTACAAGGCCTTCCACCACCGTCAATGCTGAGAATTCTAGTTTTCTTGTCTTCACAATGCGATAGCCATTTATGCTCCAGTCTCAAGAAGATCTCCAGCGTTATCTTGCTAAGCTCCATTTCTCTATGTTGAATGTTCCTGTACTCTTTAGATCGATCTTTGCCTTCTACAAAAGCAAGAAAAACAGAAAGAAGTAAGAGATCCTTCATCTTGGGTTCTTGATACAGAGATGTTGAAGCTGTCGATTGAACTGGTTAGGAATCCAACAGTGAGTAGTTCTCGCTCTCTCTCAACAATGTGAGTAGTTCTCCACATGAGAGTACAAACGCATGAGATAGAAGAAATTAGAGAGAGAGAGACTCCATTATCAGGTCATGGCAAAAATAGAATTTTCCATGTTTAGAGAAAGGAGCCACCTCTCTCTCTCTCTGTCTCTCTAGTAGTGAAGAGTTTGAAGGGGTTAGGTTTCCTTTTCTCTTTAAATTCTCTAGACATTTGGCAGCACAACAGATAGGCAAGGAAACGCCTCCACCAACAAAGAAAAACGTGGTGTGCCCTGGTTTCAGAATCTAAAGAGGGATGTGGTTAAAACATAATCTATCATGGATCTAAGTTCAGAAAAATGGATTAGAAAGAGAGATGAGAGTGATGAAACACCAAGAACTAGAAGATTTACCTTTGCCAAAGGGTTGGAGTAGAACTTTCACCGGAGAATTGATAGATTTAAGTTTGCCAGAACCCTAATTTCACGAAATGGGGATGTTTGTTGAAGATGACTGAAGGGATAAAATAGTTATTTTACTTGGTATGATTTTTCGGACGTTTGAAGTGAGGGTAGTCTACTAATAAATAGGGAAATTTACATCCACCCCCCTTCTCATTTGCCTTTATTACATTCTCCCCCTCAATTTTTGCTTATTACATTTAAACCCATCTAAACTGACACCTAGAGAGAGGTGTTAGTTTTAGAATGCAAAAAGACATTATTGCGCTTTTACTTCCATCCCTCACAACCTTCTTACAGTCATCGGAATCGGTGACCTATCAGACAATGAAGCAGCAGGAGCCATTGCTATAGCCCGAGCTGAAACAAGTTGAAGAGCCATTCCAGAACCCTTGCAACCACAACTTCTTCCAGTGTTCTTCCTTAGGAGATTGTCCAAGTTCTGCAAGGAGAGGTTTTCCCTTCAGTAGAGTTCTTGCGACCATTTCAAAGCAGTTTCCTCTTTCGCTTCAACGTTCACAACTGATTGCTCAACCTTCCCTATCGATTTGGGTGTCTGTGTAGTAAAGGGAAAACCCCTAGAAGGTTTGATGTTCAAACAAGCAACTACTGCAATTCAATTGTCAATCCAACATTCTAAAAATTGTTGGTGAGAAGCAAAGCAACTTCAACTCAATGGAAAATTATCACACATATATAATAACTATTAACGACTTAATTGTCTATAAATGTCAACGAACTATGATCAGCCAAATTGTAAATACGAAGAAAAATAGAAACAATAGGAAAGACACACATTTCTGCACACAAAAAATACAAAGAACGCTTCAAAGATCGGAGAAGAACCGAAGTTGCCATAATTTAGCTCCGATCAGTATAGGGTTTTAGGCTTTTTAGGGATTTTGCTTTGGTGCCCTAACAGAGCTTTCACAAGGTTCCACTCTTTCTAGACTTCCTGAAACAATCGGCCCCGCCGCTCGTAAATAAATGTGTGATTTGTCTCCACCAACATCTGGAGCTTACTAGAGTCCTTGACAGACTCCATACCAACAATGTTTTATGATCAATTAATCTCCCTTTTTCTCGTCAAAATCTCGTCTTCCATCAATTAAGAAAAAAACTCATAGGATAGGTGCCGGCGGTCCTCTATTTTCAAAGTTTCCATGATGGAAACACATAGGATTCATCTCACATAAGAGCTTCTTGCCACATATCACCGCCTACTTGAGATCGTGGGCAGAAGGGGAGGCCCAAGAGGGGCTTGGTAAGGGAAAGGAGCAGGTGTCGGTGCCCGTGGCGGTGGTAGTGGTGCAGGGGCAGGATGGTAATCATAGGAATGGTGGGGAGGAGGGAGGTTGCGGGTTATGGCTTGGCACATGGCGCATCTAATCATTTGGGCTCCTGACGAGAGTTGCAGTAGTGTGTGGCAATTGAAGCAGCTCATGAGCAAATACATCTTCAACGCCTATTAAAGAATAAACGGATCTTGAACACAAAACACAGAGAGAGAGATTTGGAAATCAAGGAAAATACTGAAATCAAAGGAGAGAGAGAGAGAGAGAGAGAGAGAGAGAGAGAGAGAGAGAGAGAGAGAGAGAGAGAGAGAGAGAGAGAGAGAGAGAGAGGTGAGTTCTGGGCAAATGGAAAGAGGGAGAGAGAGAGAGGGGTGAGTTCTGGCAAATGGAGAAGGAGAAGGGTAAAATCATCTTTTTTATTTAAAAAATTAACACTTCTCTCACGGTGTTAGGTTGGATGGGTTTATTTGTAATAAACGAAACGCAAGGGGTAGATGTAATAAGGGAAAATGCAAGAGGAGGTGGATGTAAATTTTCGTAATAAATACTAGAAATATTGTGAGTGTATTTGCCATTTTTCAAACCTTTGTGATGGGTCACAACACTAATGACCTTACAGCCCTTTCTTACCCCCCCCCCCCCCAAAAAAAACCTCCCTTAACTACCACAAATAGTGTGGGTGTATTTAACATTTTTCAAACATTTAGGGGTGTTCGTATCATTTTCTAAAACACAGAGCAAAAGCATTGATTTACGGCCTAAATTCAGGGGGTGAGTATAATTTTCTGTAGAAACTTCCTTAAAATCTAAAACTTGACAGACACCCTTTTGGGCCCCTCAGTCCTCATATGATGGTTTCAACACTAATGACCTTACAACCCTTTCAATCCCAACCCCCCACACCACCCCACCCCCATCCCCCAAAAAAAAAAAAAAAAAAAAAAAAAGAAAAAAAAAAAGAAAAGAAAAGAAAGAAAGAAGGAAACCCTTACATGTCTTACCACCAACTTAGAACAATGTTGGAAACCCAAGGGGTAACTCAGTTGACTAGACTAACATGTCACAATGAAAAGGTCATGAGTTTGACTCTCCTTGAGGCCTACTTTAAAAAGAATAATAATAATAATCATAATAATAAAATAATTAAAATAAATTTAACTATGTTGAAATTGACCCCACTCATGAGGGTTTTGTAGTCCTCATGGATCATGAACGTTATAGCTGGGTGAATTTTAAATGCCAAATCCCCAGACATAACTTGTTTCCGATATGAGCCGGGTTGGGATTGCTAAACCGGGGAGAACTAGGCGACTCAGCTGATCAGATCAATAATCAGAACCACGAGTTCCATTGATTGTAATTTTGATGTTACATACAAATTGATTATTTGAAAAAAAAAATCTAAAATTTCTAAAAATAATATTATTAGTGAATTTCCATAAAGCACAGTTTGTTTAATTGTGAAAGATATTTTACATGAAAATTATACTCCTCACAAATATTTTACTATTTTTAATGATTTTTTTAATATTTTTCATCAAAACAAACAGCAGATAATCTTCATGAGAAAATTTTCCTTTTGAACGTTTTTACATAGAAATAGACTAGATGAGATCTGATACTACCAAACTTTGGTTACGCTTTTCTAATAATTTGACTTGTTATAGTGTTCTTGACATTACATGAGAAAGAATAAGGAATTTGTTGAGTCTTCTTGACATTACATTTCCATTTCCTATTCCAAACAAGCCCATAATACATCAAGGTTCTGTTTGGATGCAAGTTAAAGAAAAGGGAAGGGAAATTTTTAAAAAGAATAACAACATTTTGTAATCATTATCTAAAAAGAATCTAGTTAAATTTCTTCTAATATATGGTCATTGTACTTGTGAAAATTTTATTTTACTTTTCAAATCCAAGGGATTTAGATACAAAGTTAAAATAAAATTTAATGATCAATATTTTTAGGGATAAAGAAAATTAAGTTCAAGAAAAATAACTGAGTACATCAATGTCAGGATTAGAGGTGCCAAGGTTGGATTGTTTGTTCATGGTCATATAAGCCAATATCACATGAGTGGGACCACATCCTTTGTGCACCTGAGCCAAAAAGATGTTAATGGTAAGAAATTATGAACATCCAAAAAATGAGGGACCATGCTCCAAGGCCACGATGTGTGTGGAAAAAAAAAATGGAGTTAAGAGATTCACTTATGCTAGGGAATAATTATGAAGTTCATATTTTATGTTTGAAAATTTTTGCTCTCCTTCCCCTCCTCCCTCCTCCCTGGTAACAAAATGTAGTCCAGGGGCGAGCAAATTACCTCAAAATGAAAGAACAAAGATGGAATGCAAATCCTTATCAAGCTTATTCATAGTAAAGAACAATGAAAGTGCATTTCAAATTGAAGTACCCAACTATCCATCTGGAGAAAAAAATGTCGAGAAGGACAAGCAGATTTACTTGCAAGCACCAAAGACATCCATTAGGTAGCCTGTCTCAAATTTATACACAACTTTTTTCTTAAAAGAAAGGTTCCTAGTAGACTCACTACTTAGAGCCAGGGAGATGACAATACAGGCTTCTTATTTTCTGGTGCTTGGTTCAGTATCTGGTAAAATTTTCAGATTCCAAAAATGAGATCTCTACAAATTTCCTCTTTGTGGGACCCATGTAGGGTGTGATGTATGTGTACAGAAATGAAGAAAGAGCTTCTACCATCTTACGCATTTACAGAAGAAAATTTTTTGTACTTACACAGGCCAGGTAGACTGCACCTTACACTCCGCTATTCTCCATCAAAATCCCGGCTCTTGCTTCAGATGGATCCCTCTTGTCGAGCCAAACATTGAGGTCTGGAGATAACAAAAGTAGCATCACCTTTCAAGACAGTGAGACATGATATGGAACCAGATGCTCAGCATTAGCTTTGAAAAACAAAGCTCTAGAGATGCACTTTGGCCCCAGTAGATCATATGCATTAAAAAGAAGCAAAAGATCAATGTAAGCAGAGTAGTTCAAGACTAGACCAACCAAGAACAACGCTGGACAAATGTCACAACCCTTATCATATAACACGAGTAAAGAAGAACAAAGCAGGTTACCAACTAATTATCACATCATACAATAAGAACTTACAAAAGTTCTACCACCTTAGCCAATATCTGTAATACAGCTCAGGTGCAAAGTATGCCCAAGGCTTCAGGGTACACATCTGAGGCACTCATAGTTCTGTTGTTTCATGGTTGTCCTTGTTGGGAACCCGGCGACATGGCGGTGATGACGTGGCCAGTTTGGGTGATGTGGATGAAAATGATGACATGGCAGTGTCCAGTGTCACCGATGAGATAACAGAGCTGCTTGGTATGCATGAAATGGTTTGATACATCCTTAGTATGTGGTGCAGGTTTCTGGGTCAAAACTGACAAAATTGGCCTATTTACGCTCGGGGGAATTTTCGATAGTGAAAATGACATTTTTGGAAGATCGTTTCTTCATGAAAAAGATAGATTGTAATTTATCTAGTCCAGTGCATCTGATTTCGTCACATTCCGATACCGTATGAAGAAGTTACGACATTTGTGACAGTCGAGGGCAATTTCGGCATTGAAGAATTTTTTTTTAAAGGAAGTGTTCTCCATGTAACGATACGACCAAAATCCAATCTTTCCAACGGTTCTGATTTCATCGAGTTCCGATTCCATATGAGAAAGATGCGTCATTGGAAAACTCTAGGGGCATTTTGGTCTTTTTACATTGCTGAGTCAGATGATCGGATCTTCTGAAAAGTCGTAGAGCGTCCAGTCACGGTTCCAACGCACTTCGTTTCATCTCAATCGGATATCGTATGAAAAAGTTATAAGTGTTTCCGTGAAGCTAGTTCAAAAATCCAAATCGAAAATTCATCAGTTGCTCTCGGTGTTGGGTGGAATTTTCAGAATTTATTTTTGAAATCTGAAGGGTGTTTGTGTAATTTTGAGATTTTGAAGGTCTTAATTGATAAAGGGTGTTTAGCACTGAAATATATGAAGGCAGGGGCTTGATTGTAATAAAGAAGTAAAGGGAAATGAAATGCATGGTCCAAATTCGACCACATAGGCTTGATTCCCATTTAAGAGTGCTCACGAATTGGCACTGGATCGGACGCTTAATATGCTTGCGCGAAATTTTCCATTGGTCGGATGTATCAAGAACCATATGTTGGCGCTACATAGGATAGAAATTACTATGGTGTTACGCACACACAAAAGGTGGCATAGATGTTGTTTCTCATGATCTCATGAGATCTGATTTAAACCGGATCTGAAGATCTCAATCCAAGGGCTGGGAGCCGCCTATGCTTTATGAGGTACAACCGACAATCCTCCGTGAATCACGCCGATCTAACCAATAGGATGTCGACAACGTTTTTGACCGCTAATGCAACGTTGACCGCCTATGTCATCATGACGTCATATGATCCTAGATCTACAGTTCATGTTCACTATCCGTTTTGGGAATCAGACGGCTCATATTATTAGATACTGTTTGATAAGATCTATGGCCAGATTTGCACCCCTGTTGCGCGTGCTGCCGGTGTAGCCTACACCACCCCTACGAAGATTTCATTTCAGGCTATCTCATTGCTCCAACTTCAAATGGTCATATCTCCCTCATTTCAACTCAGATTTGGGTAAACCAAGTTGCTACTTCTTCGTTTTTTCAAGCCCTACACTATGGAAGAAAGAAAAATGAGTTTTGAGTGATGAAAGGCTATGGTTTTGGCAAGAGAAGCTTCCTCCTCTTTGTTGGTCCTTGAATGAACATGAATACTTGATGATAAATGTTCTTAGGCCATTAAAGGAGGTAAAAGAGGTCGTTGAGGTGTGTTAATGATACATTAACTCAAAGCCAAGGAGGAAGAGAAGAAAGCAAGGATGTGTTTGCTTTGAAGAGTAAGAAGCCAAGGAGAGAAGGTGTGAGCACCAAACTTGTCAGTACAAGTTTTCAGTCATCCCAAGCAATCGGTTGTAAGATTTTCTAACCTTTGATTTACATTATATGCATGAATGTCTGTTAGGGTTAGTTGTGGATGAATGTATACATGTTAGGTTAGTTGTGGATGAACTGTAAACATGCTAGCTAGTTGTGGATGTATATGCTAGGCATAGCTTGACTGTAGGGCATTGATATAAGCCCAAATTTATTGTATTCTTTATTGAGTGCTTAGTGGGTGCTAAGCACTGGGAGTGGGTGCTCCCGTGTAGTGGGTGCTACACATTGTACCGGCACTGCGAGTGCCATCTCAGCTTCGACTTGAGAAAATTGGGTGCGAGTGCTCCCGACTGTGGGTGCAGTCAAAAGTAGTATATTGAGTAGGTACAAAGCCTTTACAGGCACTACTCCGGGGATGTAGGCAAATTGCCGAACCTTGTAAAAACCCTGTGTTGTGGGTGTTTGTTGTTTACATTTTATATTGAAGTGTGTGGAATGTGAAATGGGTGTGCACACTTAGAAGTGCCTATGAGAGGCTGAGTGCATACGACTGTGTGCAAACAGGGATAGGTATATCAGGTTTTTCTTTGCCAGACATCAGACAGATTTTTGGGAATCGGAATTGGACTCACTGATTCACCCCCCCCTCTTAGTGACTGCCGGGTTACAACAATTGGTATCAGAGCCGATACTCAGTAACAGTTAGATCAACAGTTGAGTGGTCTAAAGGCAGTGGCAGTGACAGTATGGCAAGTGAAGGCTATTCAGGACATGCATCAAAGTTTGATGGATCTGATTTTATCTTGTGGAAGAGGAGAATGCAGTCGTACCTAGGTTCACTAAGTTATGATGTTTGAGTATCAGTTTTGATTGGGTACAAGGAACCTGAAGGAGGTCCAGTTGACAATGAAGCTAAGAAGGCTTATTGTTACAATCAAAAGGCTGTGAATGTAATATTCTCAGCATTGGATAAGAGTGTGATGGCTAAGGTAATGGATTGTGACTCAACCAAGGATATCTGGGGAAGACTGAAGAGCATTTATGAAGGAGATAAAAAGATAAGGAAAGCAAAGCTTCAGACCTTCAAAGGCCAGTTTGAAAGCCTACTAATGCAAGAGGGAGAGAATATTGATACTTATATGACCAGGGTAAATGAAGTGGTCAACTCCATTAGGGGTCTGGGAGCCAATCTCGAGGATTCAGTTGTTTGTTAGAAAATCCTGAGATCTTTGTTGCCCAAGTATGACTCCAAGGTGTCAGCTATTGAAGAGGCAAAGGACCTAGAAACTATCACTCTTGATCAAGTGCATGGCACTTTCACAATTCTTGAAATGAGATGGAAAAAGGGCAAGTCCACTGACAAACAAGCTGCTTTCAAGACAATGAAAAATTTAAAAATCAAGGAGAAGAAGAAGCAGTCTGCGGAGGATACTGATGAGAGTGAAGATGAGGTTACAGCTCATTTCACCAGAAAGTTGAAAAGGGGAACAGGAAAATATAAGGACAAGTTGCCTTTCAAATGCTTCAACTGTGCAAGGGTTGGACATTTTGCAGCCAAGTGTCCTAACCAAGAAAAAATAGAAAGTGAAAAGAAAATTCATTTCAAGGAAAAGAAGAAATTCTTCTCAAACAGATACAAGAAAGGCAAGGACAGGAGGAAAAGTTTGGTTTCTAAGAAATGCAGTGACACATTTGATGAAGAGTCTAAAGGAATCATCTAATGATGAAGATGATGAGGCTATGTTCATGGTCTCAATAGATATGGAAGAAAACAAAGAAGATTCTTCTAGTAAGGAAAATTTTACAGAAGAAGAGGAAGAGGAAAAATCACATCTAGAGGCTGAACTCACAGTTGCCCTTAGAGAGCTTAAAAGAGAAAGGAAGAAAGTGAAAAAAGTCACTCAAGACCTTAAGG
The DNA here is from genome assembly GCF_013358625.1 of Macadamia integrifolia. Lineage (NCBI taxonomy): Eukaryota > Viridiplantae > Streptophyta > Magnoliopsida > Proteales > Proteaceae > Macadamia > Macadamia integrifolia. The sequence goes on from NC_056557.1 coordinate 17,613,065, forward strand.
GGCAAGAACAAATAGTTCTTGAGTTGAGAGATCAAGCAATAAGTCAAGGAAGACCTTAGATGATCTTGAGTATCAACTCTCACAGAAGACCATTGACTGCAAAACTCTTGAGTTAGAGAAAGTGGCTTTGAAAGCACAACTAGAGGAGCAATATGAGATTCTTGCATAATTTGATGGTTATACAGATGAGCTAGCCTTATTAAAGGCTAAGGTTGAAGACTACGGGAGAACTGAGATTGAGAGAGAAGACTTCGAAAATGAAGATGTTGAAGATGACTCTACTCCAAAGGAGCATCCTAGCAGTAAGAAGCTTAATGACATCATCAATGCTCAAAGACCGACTCACATCAAATTTGGGCTTGGATTTGTTGGGGAATCTTCCAAAAATACTAAGGAAAATGGTAAGGGAACAATACATAATCCTATCAAAGTCAATGAAAGGAATGCTCAAAGAGGAAAGGTACATGTTACTACTGCTGGCAATGTTAAGAGAGCGGTACAAAAAGATAAAGTGCAGACTGGTCCAATCAGAAAAGGAAATTTATCTATATTTTATAAGGCTAACCATGCTAGACAACCATAGTTGGCAAGGCCAAGTAGGAGAGCAGAGAGCTATGGATACAGTCAAGGTCCTCAACAGAGACCTAGAGCATTTGACAACTTCAGAGCTCCTTACAGATGACAGATGGAACCTGTGATGCAGAGGCACACCTTTCAAGGTTATTGTTACAAATGCAACACTTTTGGACACAAGATCTCAGATTGCAAGTTCAATAGTGGTCCAAGGAGTTATGTGGATAGAAATCCTTTTGCACCCCTTATGGAGAAAACAGTTGAATGTTATTGATGCAACAACCTTGGACATATTGCAAGAAATTGTAGAACTGTGTTTCCCCCTCAAAGACAAGAGAATAGAGGTAAACAGAGAGTTTTCAGAAACACAGAAGATGATGAGATGGAGAGATAGTTCTCAAGGCAGAAGAAAGCAAAAAAATCTCAATCTGTCAAGAAAGTCTGGGTTCAGAGAGAGAGAGTAGAAGATGAAGAAGATGCAGTAGCATTTGTTATTCAGAGAGCTTTTAAGGCTCAAGGAGACTCTACTCCATGGATTCTTGATAGTGGTTGCTCAAGCCACATGACAGGAGATAAGGAAAGGTTTGAACAATTACATGACTTTGAAGGTGGATCTGTGAAATTTGGCAACAACAATGGTGCCAGAATTACAGGGAAGGGGTCCATAAGTCTGAACCATGGGAAGGTGAAATCCCTTGATGTCTTGTATGTTGAAGGGCTCAAACACAATCTTCTCAGCATCAGTGAAATTTGTGACAAAGGGCATGAAGTAACTTTCACTAGTAAAGGGTGTGAGATAAGAAGATCAAGTAGTGAAAAGGTTGTATCTACTGGACAGAGAACTTCAGAGAACTTGTACACCTTAACAGAGTTAGAGAAAGATTATTGCATGGTCAGCATAGACGAGAAGACATGGTTGTGGCACAGAAGACTTGGGCATGTCGGTTTCAAGAACCTTACCAAGATTTCTTTGAAGAAGGCAGTGAGAGATGTTCCTGAGTTGAAGAAGCTCTCCAATCCTATGTGTGCATCTTGTCAGAAGGGAAAGCAAACCAGAATCTCTTACAAGTCTAAGGAATACTATTCCAGCTCTCCATTGCAGTTGATTCACACAGACCTATGTGGTCCTATGAGGACACCTAGCACCTCAGGAGAGAGATACATCATGTTGTTTGCTGATGATCATTCAAGAATGGTGTGGGTGATGTTCTTGAAACATAAGTCAGAGGCTTTAGAAAGATTTAAGATCTTTAAGAAGCAAGTTGAGAATCAGATAGGGAAGAAGATAAAGTGTATGAGATCTGACAGAGGAGGTGAGTACAGTTGGGATGATTTTGAAAAATACTGCTATGAGCATGGTATCAGGAAACAAACTTCAGCTCCAAGAACACCTCAACAGAATAGTGTTGCAGAGAGAAAGAATAGAACAGTGCGAGACATGGCCAGAACAATGTTGGCAGAGAATGACATGGGTAAAAAGTTCTAGAAGGAGGCAGTTTTAACTGCAGTGTACATCCATAATAGATGTATGTTGAGACCTCATGAAAACAAGACTCCATATGAAATCTGGTTTGGAAGAAGAGCTACAGCAAGACACTTCAAGGTCTTTGGTAGCAAGTGTTACATCAAGAACACAACCCAAGATTTGGGTAAGTTTGATGATAGTGCTGATGAGGGTATATTTTTAGGCTATTCTACTTCAAGTAAGGCCTATAGATGCTACAACAGACTTGGAAAAATTGTAAGGAGTGCTGATGTCACTGTTGATGAAAAAAGGGATATTCCTTCAGGCTCAGAAAATGATCTTCTAAAATTTGAAGATCTTGATACTGAGAATGACTTGGTTGATAGTAGACCCAAAAGCAAAGATGAGGTTGATGTTGAACAGGCTGAGGTAGATTCAAATGAGCACAGGAGACACAATAGAGTTGATCAACAGGAAACAGATGAGTTAATCATTGGTGACCCCACTATAGGTATTCAGACTAGAAGAATGAAGACCAACATCTACTCTCTTCTTTCGAAGATTGAACCAAAAACTGTCGATGAGGCAAACAATGATGAGAGTTGGATGAAGGCCATGAATGAAGAACTTGATCAGATAGAGAGGAATCACACTTGGTATCTAGTCCCTAGGCCAGTTGACAAGAATATGATTGGTACTAAATGGGTTTTCAGAAACAAACTCAATGATGATGGTCAAGTGGTGAGGAACAAAGCAAGACTTGTATGCAATGGGTATGCTCAAGTGGAAGGCATTGATTTTGAGGAAAATTTTGCTCCAGTGGCAAGACTTGAGGCTATCAGAATGTTCTTGGTGTTGTCAGTGTACAAGGGGTTCAAGGTCTATCAGATGATGTCAAATCAGCTTTTTTAAATGGAAACTTGGAAGAGGAGGTTTACATAGAGCAACCTGATGGGTTTCAACTGAGTAAAGACCCCACTCTTGTGTGCAGATTGAATAAGGCATTGTATGGTTTAAAACAAGCTTAAGGGCATGGTACTCCAGATTGGACTCTTACTTGTGCAAGTTGAGTTTCAAGAAAGGCTTAGTGGACAGTAATCTCTACATCAGAACTGAAGAAAGTAGTCAGGTTGTGGTGGTTGTCTATGTAGATGATATCATCTTTGGGGGTCACAAAGATGAGTTGTGCAGAGACTTTGCAATGAGGATGCAAGATGAGTTTGAGATGTCCATGTTGGGTGAACTATCATTCTTCTTGGGTTTGCAGATCAGTCAGAAGAAGGAAGGTATCTTCATATCTCAGTCCAAGTATGTGAAGGAGATATTAAAGAGATTCACCATGGAGGATTGCAAGCTAGTTAGTACACCTATGATGACTGGGTTTAAGTTGAGCAAGGAAGATGACTCCATCAGTTGACCATAACTCGTATAGGCCACTGATTGGTAACCTATTATATCTGATAGCTAGTAGGCCTGACATCTTACAAGCTGTGTGCATGGTAGCCAGATTCCAAGTAGGACCAAAAGAGACACATGGCAGCAGTGAAGAGAATTTTCAAATATCTAAAAGGGACTAGTGAGTTTGGGTTATGGTATCCGAAGATCAAGAACTTCAATTTGTCAACTTTTTCAGATGCAGATTGGGTTGGATGTGTGGATGATAGGAAGAGTACCAGTGGTGGTGCATTCTATTTAGGGAGCAGCTTGGTGGCATGGCAAAGTAAGAAGCAAGAGTCAGTCTCTTTTTCAACTGCAGAGGCCATAGTTTTTAAGGCACTGGTAAAGCGACGCCTTAACAGCGCCTTGGAGCTGATGTGGTCTAGAGATGGTAAGGCAGTGCTTCGCCTTATGTGAAGTGGCGCCTTATGGGGTTTTTTTTTTTAACACATTTTAAAATTACTTGATGAAGATTCCAAATATAGATTTTTTATTGGTAGGTTTATAATTTTGTTAACACTTGAGATGTATGGGATTAGTTTTACTCCACCAAAAATAATCAAAACAAACAAAATAAAAACCCGATTCACAAATAGGGTTTGGATTTTGTCAAGGGTTTTAAGAAAGAGCTTTAAGAAGGAATCAAGGAATCAAGGAATCAAGGATTCAAGGAATCAAGGAATAAGGAAGAACCACTGATCCAGGCGACCATTTTGCTCTGGCAGCGGTGAGCTTCATTCTTCTTTGACAAGAGTAGAAATATAGTGGATGACCTTAGGGCTTAGGCACTCATTTTGGCATCATAGAAGTAAGTATAATAAATACTTGTATTTTTTGTCTTCTTTTCTTTATATTTATAATTTTGTTTCATAATTGTGTATTTATATTATAAGTTAATATGTTATGATGATTGATGATTGATGATTGATGATTGATGAAGATGAACTTAGTTTATTCACTTTATTGATTTGTTTTCTTGATGAATATCTTACATTGGTATGAATATGAACCTTTAATATTTATTTAACATATGAGTAATAGGATTCAACCAGGATTTGAGCCAAATAGATTGGTTCTATAAAAAAATTACACAAGAACGCTTTAGTTGATAAGGCGATGCTTTATGCCCGCCTTATCACTAAGGCACTCCGAAAGACCCTCAAACGTCTCCGTTGCCTTACCGCCTTAAAAACTATGGCAGAAGTAGAATACATTACAGCTACATCTTGTTGTATACAGGTGTTGTGGATGAAGCAGATGTTGAAGGATCTGAGTGTGGAGGTTGATCAGGAAGTGCCACTATATTATGACAATACTAGTGCTAGAAACATCTCCAAGAACCCAGTGATGCATTCTAGAACGAAGCACATTGCTATCCGGTATCATTTCTTAAGAGACAAGGTAATGGAAGGTGAAGTAAGGATGGAGTTTGTTTCCACAATAGAGCAAGTGGTTGATATCTTTACTAAACCACTTCCCAAAGATCAGTTTGAGTTCCTCAGACAGAAATTGGGAGTGGTGGTTCTTCCCAAGCACTAGGGGCATTGAGAGAGGGGGAGCAAGTTGCTTGATGTTGCTACCCCCATATTGGACTCAGGGGGAGTCCAATGGTTCTACCCTTTGTACTTGTTGTCAAAGGGGGAGAGAGTTACTCATCAGAGCTTTGGAGTGTATTAGTGATTAGGTGGTCGCCAACAACTCCGAAGGGGGAGATTGTTGTTTCATAGTTGTCCTTGTTGGCAACCCAGTGACGTGGCAGTGATGACGTGGCCAGTTCAGGTGATGTGGATGAAAATGATGACATGACAGTGTCCAATGTCACCGATGAGATAACAGAGCTGCTTGGTATGCATGGAATGGTTTGATACATCCTTAGTATATGGTGCAGGTTTCTGGGTCAAAACTGACAAAATTGACCTATTTACGCTTGGGGGCATTTTCGGTAGTGAAAATGATATTTTTTGAAGATCGTTTCTCATAAAAAAGATAGATTATAATTTATCTAGTCTAGTGCATCTGATTTCGTCACATTCCAATACTATATGAAGAAGTAATGGCATTTGTGGCAGTCGAGGGCAATTTCGGCATTGAAGAATTTTTTTTTAAAGGAAGTGTTCTCCATGTAACGACACGAAAAAAATCCAATCTTTTCAACGGTTCTGATTTCATCGCTTTCCGATTCCGTATGAGAAAGATGCGTCATTGGAAAGGTCTAGAAGCATTTTGGTCTTTTTTCATACCCCTTCATTTCATCTCGATCGGATATCGTATGAAAAAGTTATAAGTGTTTCCGTGAAGCCGGTGTGAAAATCCAAACCGAAAATTCATCAGTTGCTCTCGGTGTTGGGTGGAATTTTCGAAATTTATTTTTGAAATTTGAAGGGATTTTGTGTAATTTTGAGATTTTGAAGATCTTAGTTGATAAAGGGTGTTTAGCACTGAAATATATGAGGGCAGGGGTTTGATTGTAATAAAGAGGAGTAAAGGGAAATGAAATAGATGGTCTAGATTCGACCACGTAGGCTTGATTCCCATCTAAGAGTGCTCACGAATTGGCGCTAGAACGAATGCTTAATATGTTTGCACGAGATATTCCATTGGTTGGATGTATCAAGAACCATATGCTGGCTCTACACAGGATCGACGTTACTACGGTGTTACGCATATGCAAAAGGTGGCATAGATAGATGTTGTTTCTCATGATCTCATAAGATTTGATTTAAACCAGATCTGAAGATCTCAATCCAAGGGCTGGGAGCCGCCTATGCTTTATGAGGCACAACCAACAATCCTACGTGAATTGCGCCGATCTAACCAATAGGATGTCGACAACGTTTCTGACCGCTGACGCAACGTTGACCGCCTACGTCATTATGATGTCATATGATTCTAGATCTACGGTTCATGTTCACTATCGGTTATGAGAATCTGACGGCTCATATTATTAGATACTCTTTGATAAGATCTACGGCCAGATTTGCGCCCCTATTGCGCATGCCACCGGTGTAGCCTACGCCACCCCTACGAAGATTCTATTTCAGGCTATCTCATTGCTCCAACTTCGAATGGTCATATCTCCCTCATTTTAACTCGGATTTGGGTGAACCAAGTTGCTACTTCTTCGTTTTTTCAAGCCCTACACTATGGAAGAAAGAAAAATGAGTTTTGAGTGAAGAAAGGCTACGGTTTTGGCAAGAGAAGCTTCCCCCTCTTTGTTGGTCCTTGAATGAACATGAATACTTGATGATAAATGTTCTTAGGCCATTAAAAGAGGTAAAAGAGGTGGTTGAGATGTGTTAATGATACATTAACTCAAAGCTAAGGAGGAAGAGAAGAAAGCAAGGATGTGTTTGCTTTGAAGAGTAAGAAGCCAAGGAGAGAAGGTTTGAGCACTAAACTTGTCAATAAAAGTTTTCAGTCATCCTAGGCAATCGGTTGTGAGATTCTCTAACCTTTGATTTACATTATATGCATGTATGTATGTTAGGGTTAGTTGTGGATGAATGTATACATGCTAGGTTAGTTATGGATGAACTGTAAGCATGCTAGCTAGTTGTGGATGTATATGCTAGGCATAGCTTGACTGTAGGGCATTTATATAAGCCCAAATTTACTGTATTCTTTATCGAGTGCTTAGTAGGTGCTAAGCACCGGGAGTGGGTGCTCCCGTGTAGTGGGTGCTACACATTGTACCGGCACTGCGAGTGCCATCTCAGCTTCGACTTGAGAAAATTGGGTGTGGGTGCTCCCAATTGTGGGTGCAATCAAAAGTAGTGTATTGGGTAGATACGAAGCCTTTACAGGCACTACTCAGGGGATGTAGGCAAATTGCCGAACCTCGTAAAAACCCTGTGTTGTGGGTGCTTGTTGTTTGCATTTTATATTGAAGTGCGTGGAATGTGGAATGGGTGTACATTTGGAAGTACCTACGAGAGACTGAGTGTGCAAACAGGGACAGGTATACCAGGTTTTTCTTGGCCAGACATCAGACAGATTTTTGGGGATCGGAATTGGACTCACTGATTCACCCCCTTCTCAGTGACTGCCAGGTTACAACAAATTCCACTGGTATAATCTAACAGCTTCACCAGTGCAATGTGCACCTCAGGCAGACTCACCATTCAAACTTCAAATTTATGTATCCAGACAAATGGTCAAATTCTAAAGAGTAATTTACAGCACGACCCCCTAGAGAATTCCACTATTAGAGAGACACCCCCTGCATAACACAAAATTACACTCGTACCCCCTACAGTTAGTCTCTGCTCGGAAATATACCTTAAATGCTAACATCAACTATGTTATTTTTTTTTAAATACCAAAATACCCTCATAATAAATAAACTACCAAGTATGCCCTTATCATTCTTCTTCTTCTTTCCCAAATCAAATAACCAACCCTTGTTGATCATTTAAAAGAACGTTGGTTTTGCTTCTCTCTCTCTCTTGATTTGGCTGTTGTAGTCTAGGATTAGAACCTTTAGAGACAGCGAAGAGCCAAACAGAGGAGGGGATATTTATTCATAACTCATGGAAGCCATCGAAGCTTGGTACTTTGCATTAGGAGGGTATCTATACTCCCACTGGCCAGTCCTATTGGACCTACTACGTGATTTAAGGTATGCGATGGGGTTAGGGGTTAAGAGAAGGGTATATCAAGTACTTTACATTTTATGAGATGGGATTGACTTTGTGTTTTAGACAAAAGGGTAAAAATGTCAATTCAAATCCTCACTTAACAGAGAATGACGGTAGGGGGTATGAGCGTAATTTGGTATTATGCAGGGGGTGTCTCTCTAATAGTGCCATTCTCAAGGGTGTGGCGCTGTAAATTATTCTAAATCGCACCTTGGAGCAGGCAATTTTTTTATTTAATGTAGCCATCCAATCCAAGTCAAACAAAATCCAACCTTTGACTTCAGAGACCAATTCCAGGTAGTAACAAGTGAAGACTTCATTTTAAAACTTGGATTGGATGACGAGAGATTCTATGGCTAGCAGAGATGGTCATCATCATCAACATAAATGTTTCCTAGACACCACTTATAGAACTGTAGATCCCCAAGTCCAATAAATCTTACTATTATGGATTCCGATAGCACCACTTTCACATTGGCTATTTACCGCTGCAACATGCTATATTCTGAAGTCTATAAGGATAAGAATACGAAAAAGGCAGTCAAGTGGTCATTGATCTTCAACTGGTGGTTTACTCCATGCACTTATCAATCTTGTAAACAGAAGCTTAGAAACTTCATTCATTTTTTATTTTTTATTTTTTAGATTTATTTAAACCAATTCTGAGAAAGCATGAACATAGCTTTGCACCATCCGGTTGAGATGGTTTTAGTAAGTTGAAAATACTAGCAACGCCACCGCTGACCCAAGTAACTACTAACAATATATGCAACCTTTCAGTGGTCACTTGCCAGTGAACCATAAATTGTGCTTCTGCTTCTTCCATTCTGTAATCCCTACTTTTACTCTCAAATGAGTAAGCACTAAAGGAAAAGTGTACTAGACAGTAAATCAGAGGATTAAGTAGAAAAGCATACTAGACAGTAAATCGGAGGATTAAGTACTATGGAATAGATCTGTTATTCGATCTAAACCTATTTATTAAACTCAATGGTCCAAATGGGAATCTTTGGAATTCAAATGGATGAGAAAGGATTTTCCCACCTGTAGGAATGCCCCCCCGCCCCAGATATAGCTATAGCATAAAATCATATACTTCAATTGAAGTCACCAAATTAGCTTTAACAAAATAAAAAAAGGTACATTCAAGCTGTTTAAAGATTGAAGTAGGCATACCAAGGAGTTCTAGTTCTATATCATGCCCACTGTGTGTTCTACCCAGTTCCTTTCAATGACAATTCAGTATTTGCTTAGTACTTATTAATAGATCTCCTACTCAAGAATAGAACAAGGTAACAAGAAATTAAAGGGTTCAGTATACCTCAGATATACTTGGTAGAATGGTATTTGCCAGTTCTTCATTGATTGCTACAGGCAACGGTGGCATCTGGCTCATGATCCCAGGCATCTCCTTCATACTGAAATTATTAAAGAAATGTCATTTTTCAAATCAAACTTTGAGAACAGTGTACCCAAAATGAACAAGATAGGGTATAGAAAATGTTGTCAATCAAAAGGAAGATGTGAAACGTGTCAGCATACTCATTCAATATGGCTGTAATATTGTTTCTTGTGTGACCAAAGAGATTTATGTTATCCTGCATCTGTATGAAAGGAAATAAAACAGTTACAGATGGAACCAGTTATTTTGGTAGATATATCGAACATAAAAAGAAAGCACTTAGCTTAACTTTAATAGTGACTGGTTCCAACACAACAAAACACCACACACACACACACACACACACACACAAGGAAAAAAAAAAAGTAATCTTTTGTGAGTAGACAGAAGTATTTTCATTGGCAGAAGCATGGCATGGAACCGTTCTATCACTTGCACCAAAGTTCAGGCTGTTTGGACAACAGTTCAGTGGACACCAAAAGAGATTATTATTAGGCAAGCTAGATGACTTTATCAGATCCTTTTCCAATATTTTCTCTCTCTTTATCCTGATGAATGAGAGTTTGTATTGATTTGGGGAATTGAGCTTATGTCTCATAGAGACCAGCTCCTCTTCATTTATAATGGAGAAAGGAATATTCTCGAATACTACAAGACCATAAAACCCTATTGAACTTGAGGACCTTTTTGGTTGGACTATAGAATCCCATAAAACCCATTATTACAACACTCCCCCTCAAGTTGGCGTATACATATCAAACATGCCCAACTTGCAAACAATAGGACTGAACAATTTACTACTGACTCTTAGTAAATATATCAGCTAACTTAACCTCAAAAGGTACAAACAGAATACAAATGGTGCCCTGCTCCAACTTCTCTTTGATGAAATGACGATCAATCTCTGCGGAAGTCATGCTGAACTAGATTGTGGGCAAAGCTGATAGCAGACTTGTTGTTGCAATAAAGTCGCATCGGCAAATCAATACACATAAATCCTAAAGAAGACCCTGAAGCCAGAGTAGTTAGTTCACATATACCTTGAGCCATGGCTCGAAACTCTGCTTCAGCACTAGATCTTGCAACCATTGATTGCTTCTTGCTTCGCCATGCAATAAGGTTACCTCCTATCATGGTACAATATCCAAAGGTTGATTTTCTATCATCAGGACAGCCAGCCCAATATGCATCGGTGAATGCTTCTACACGCAAATGACCATAAGGAGAGAATAGAAAGTCCTGGAGCTGACTTTAGTATCAAAGCATGTGGTATGCTGTCTCCAAATGAGTGGAGTATGGACCATGCATCTATTGGCTTACCAAACTGACAACAAATGCTATATTAGAATGAGTGGGGAGAGGTAGATGAGACGACCAACAAGCTTCTAATAACTACCCTTGTCAACTGGTTCTCCATCTTTCTCCTTGAGGTGAGAATTAGGCTTTAATGGAGTATCAATAGCCTTACACCCTAGTAACCTCGTATCAGAGAGGAGGTCAAGAGTATACTTCCATTGGGAAAGAAAGATACCTTGAGCTAAATAGGTTACTTTAATACCAAAAAATATCCGAGCTTCCCAAAGTCTTTGATCTCGAACTCAGTTCTTAAAGAAGATTTGAGATGTGTAATCTCTAAAGTGTCACTACCAATAATCACTATGTCATCCACAGACACTATCAGTACAGTAATGTGCTCCCCTAACTTTTTGATGAACAGGGTATGATCAGCATTACTCTATTTGTAGCCTATGGCAATCATTGCCTTGTGGAATTGGCCAAACTAGGCTCATGGGGACTGCTTTAGCCCATATAAAGTCCGCTTTAACTTTCACACCTTGCCCTGAGTCTGCTGAGTGGTAAAACCATTAGGGACATCCATATATACCTCATCTTTCAGTTCTCCATGAAGAAAGGCATTCTTCACATCAAGCTGTGGTAGATCCCAGTCACAGTTGACAACACATGATCTAATAACTCTCACGGTGTTTATCTTCGCCACTGGTGCGAAGTTTTCCTGGTAGTCTATGCCATAAGCCTGGGTGAATCCTCTTGCAACTAGTCAAGCCTCGTACATGTTTATAGATCCATTTGCAAACTGATTCACCGTGAAGATCCATTTGCAGCCAACAGTTTTTTTCCATGAAGGAAGATGAACTAGCTCCCATATTTTGTTCTTCTCAAGCGCCCTCCTCATACATTGCTTCTTTCCACTTTGGATCAGCAAGAGCTTCCTGCCAGTTATGGGGGAAAAGAAATAGATGACGAGGAAACAAAGGAATAGAAAGGAGGAGACAAATGCTCATAGGAAACAACATTAGAAATGGGATGTTTAGTACATTCCTATTGAGACTTACAAACAACTATTGGTAAATCAAGGGATGGATCAGAAGGAAGAGACTCACCAGTACTAGGACTCAGTTTTGGAGTATGCAACTGGCTTGGGGTAGTGGTGGTAGGGTGAGTTTGCTTACGGTGACAACGCTTAAACACCTGAATAGGCTTGGTCAGTGTCCCTTAGCTAGAAACATGTCCCTACTCCCCCTGGGCGAAAAAATGGATCCTTGCTCCCCTTGGGCAGAAATGGGTCCTTGCTCCCCCAGAGCGGAATTGGGTGGTCTCTACTGTTCCTGACCTGTGATCCCTTCTTCCAAGTACACATCTTCCACCATCTCCAACGGAGCAATCAGTGGCACATCTTCCACTGTAGGAGACTCCCCCCTGAAGAGGTGCAGGATAATAGGCAACGGATTCATGGAACACAACATCCATGGTCAAATAGTATTTCCTCGTGGGAAGATGGTAACAACGATACACCTTCTGAGTGGAAGAATATCCAAGGAAGATACAACAGTCATCTAAGAGCAAACATCCCATGTTGATGGTTCCTAACAAGGCAAAGCACCCAAACACTTTAGGAGGCACAACAAAGGAAGTAGAGCCTGTCAGTACCTCAACAGGGCAACAGAATGCCAAAACCCGAAAGGGTAATTGATTAATCAAGTAAGATACAAAAAGCAAAGCATTGCTCCAGTACTAAGGTGGAATATATGTCTCAAACATCAGGCACTGGGCCACCTCCAACAGGTGCCGATTTTTCCTCTCTGCAACCCCATTCTGGGCAGTTGTGCCCACACAACTAGTTTGATGTATAATACCTTGATAAGCTAAATACACCTGAAATTCCCCATCAGTATATTCAAAGTTATTATCTGTACAAAGTATCCGGAGCTCAGCATCATACTGAGTCTGAACCATCTTATGAAACTTCTTAAAACAGGAAAAAACATTGCCCTTCTGACGCAATAGATAAACCCACGTGGTACGACTAAAGCAGTCATTAAACGTCACAAACCAACGTGATTCAGTAATAGAGACACGACAGGATGGTCCCTACACATCAAAATGAATCAAAGCAAATGGAATCAAACTTCTATTATCTGAAATAGGATAAATTGATCTAGTTTGCTTGGCAAAAACACAAGCATCACAAAAGAAATTGTTTGGATTGCACTTTCGAAATAAATCTGGAAATAACTTTGCTAAAATTCCTAATGGAGGGTGACCCAAGCGATGAAGCCACTGGTGAAGGTCAGTCAAGGCAGAAATAGATGCATCTGGAACAGTGTTCTAAGAAGTCAACGCAGTAGGAGACCGATCGAGCCAGTACAAACCATCCACCACTTTACCACTGTCAATCGTACATTCTGTTTCCAGGTACTGAAAGAGATAATGAGTAGAGAAGAACGTTACTTTGCAATTAAGATCCCTAGTAATGCTACTACTGGAAAGAAGATTAGTAGAAAATTTTGGGACATGCACTACTGACTACAGAGATAATAATGGACTAGGTGAGATGGGAACCCTTTCCAGAGACAGAGGAAAGAGACCCATCAGCCACCTGAACCTTTTGGTTACCTAACATAGAAGAGTTAGCATGAAAATGTTTAGGAGACCTATGTTTGGAGCAGGATCAAAGGAAGTTGGCAAGGAAGTAACTGAAGCCGCAAAGGAGGATGCAGTGTCAAGTTTGGTGATCAATTGGCGTAGGGTCTGTAGCACTTCATAGGAGACAGATGAATCTGTAGGAGTGTCATCAGAAGACTGATTTGCAACAACATTGGACCACCCTTGTCCACAAACACAAGTAATCACACTCTACATGGTTGGTTTACCATGTAACTTTCAGCATCTGTCCCTGGTGTGACGCTCCTTCCCACAGTAATCACACTTTACAACCTCCTTCTCTGTGGGTCTAGGAGGAGCATCCCTAGTTTGATTCCTTGAACCAGAGGAAAAAGCAGAGCAATCCTGTATAACAGGTGACAGCTAGTAGTACGACGAGTATCTTCAGTTTGAATCAAGGCATAAGCCTGTTTTAGGGAGGGAAATAGAACTCTACCCAAAATTTGTGCTTGAGACTAATCAAACTCAGTATTGAGGCCAGCAAAAAGCACACACACATGAATCTTATCTTCTTTCTTTGCAATAATACAAGTATTACTTTCGCATGTAAAAGCAGTGTCAATATAAAAATATAACTCTTGCCACATACCTTTGAGGGTAGAGTAATACTGTGAAAGAGGAAAAAGTTCCTTCTGTTTAGTGTCATGGATCCATTTCCTCAACTCGTAACACTGGGCATCATTGCAAATTTGAGAATAGATGTCCTTCGCTGCCTGCCAAATCTTGGCAGCAGTATTTAGTAATAGATAGATCCGAACAATAGTTGGATCAATGGAATTGACGAGGTAGGACATAAAGATAAAGTTGTACGTCACCCATTTGCTTGAGTTTCATTCGCACCTATAATATAGCCTGAATAGCCACAACCACCAATAGCCAAGAAGCATGAACGAGACCACAATGGATACTTGCTTGCATCTAGTTTGATGGAGCTAGGGAGGATGGCACGGACATGATGAGTAGTCCTTCAGATCCAGTGGATGCAGTAGTAACCTCAAACATGTTTCCTAAATCCTAATCAGAGAAAAAAGGGTCTCAAACAAAGTCCCTAGAATAGCACTAGAAACTTCAACAACTAGAGAGTAGACGCCTGGTACATATCATCTCACAAAGAGATAACAAGATGAACAACCTTGGTGGGAAATATCACACTCAACCACTGAGTAGTAGAAGATGGCGGCTATGGAAGAAGGTGCTAGAAGCTAGCAGCGGCGGTGGTGGGAGGCGCTAGCGACGAAGGCGGCAATAGGAGACGCTAACGACAGAGGTGGGGAGTCACGGCTAGAGGCGCTAGTGACTGAGGCGACGAGCAGTCGCGGGAGGCACTAGCGAATGAGGCGGCGAGCAGCGGCAGAGGCGATGGAGGGATTCACTGGCGTTGTCGACGGCAGCGGCAAAGGCATTATCGACGGCAACGGAAAAGGCATTGTCGACGGCAGCGGCAAAGGCCCTGACGGTGACGGTGGTAGGTGTTGGCGGTGGTGGTAGACGAGAGGTGTAGGCGGCGACTAGGGTAGGGTAATGAAGAGGGAGAAAGAAAATGGGATTTAGGGTATAATGGCTATGTTATCATGTTGATTTGGGGAATTGAGCTTGTCTCATAGAGACCAGCCACTCTTTATTTATAATGGAGAAAGGAATACTCTAGAATATTACAAGACTATAAAACCCTAATGGACTTAAGGACCTGTTTGACTGGACTCTAGAATACCTATAAAACCTATTATTACACCGGTTTGATTATTAATAGCTATACTTAGACTAACAGTACAAACCCCCAAGGGTCAAGCCCAAAGAACAAATATTTTCTTTTATAATTGTTGGAATGATTGCTATAGGGGTACTATTGCGGGGACAGGGTAATTTTGCCTTTTGATTCATCATTATTTGAAACATAGTAATCAAGGAATTACGTAGGTGACACTCCAGCGTCCAGGTGCCTTGGTGGCCTAGGCGGGAGCTTACGTGCCTTGTTGGTGTTTCCTTGCATCCAAGCCCCCTCCAAAGCCTTGGGTCGCCTACATGCCATAATAACTATGATTTGAAATAAGATAGTTAAGACGAGTAGGGCAACTCAATCACCCTATCTCACTCATCTTGTCTTTTCTTCTCCTTTTTACTTTGTCTTCTTCTTTATCTTCTCGTCGATACTAGATCAATCTGATATCAATAACAATAATCACCCCAAAGTCCAAAGAACGAAATAACTTAATCCTAATTAACATGGTTTAGGTTTGTTCACACCAGGTAAGATATTTACCTGAGTTGATTCACCATCAAGCCTACCATTAACTAGATGATCCTAATATAAAACTAGAAAAGCTTCACTCTAGAAATGAAAGAACTGAATAGAAACCACTGAAATTATTGAATGCACTCATATGCCATCTTACATATCTCTAAAACCTATAATTCGAAATTATCAAGATGCTATAGACTTCATCAAAACTTATATCTTATGTGGCCCCAATTTTTTTTCTTTCCCCAAACTTTTTCGAAAAATTTAAGGAAAAAAAAGTAAAATTAAAACGAACGAGAGAAAGAAAAGGACTATAATGAGTGGTCAGACGGTAAAAATATATGTCAAGGAATTCCCACCATCCAGAAGAACCTGCAACAGCACATTTTCTACATTATCCACCACAAAATAGCCTATTCAAGTTCCAAAGATATTCAAAAATGTAGAGATTTGAGAACCAGAATCAAAGAAGAAGAAAGGAGAAGAGAGAGACGATGGAGAAGTTGCTAAACCCACAATAGACTCCGACTGTTAAAATATATTGTGGTTTGTGCCTTTATTTATAAACTTGTAAATACAATTACAATCTGAATATGAAACTAACTCCTCCTAACTCCTACTAGCAATGAAAGATATAAAGCAACCTAGTCTAACTTGGAAAGGTTGGGACAGACCCCCAACTTATTACTCATATCTCCACTCTCCTCCTCAAGTTGGAGTGTGTATATATATATATATATATATATATCAAAAGAAAGCTCTAGCTTGGATCAACAAGAACATAAAATCAAATGTAACACCAGTCTTGAATAGTAGTTGTAGACTCCAATGAGCATAGAGAGAACTCCAATTAATCATCAGAAACCAGTAGCAATATGAACTCAAGCACATCAACATCACCAGCATCAATAGATTTTAAAAAAAAAATGTTGTGTCAAACCATCAACAACAAACAAAACGGACGGTAGATAACATCAACCGCAATCCAAAATACCATTGCAGCAAATAGGAAATGACAATAGATGCTCCCCTATAACTGCGTAACTTGATTTTCAATAAGGGAATATTAAAAATAAAAAAAAACACACCATATCATGCTTTAAAAGGGTAAAGATGGAGGGCAGAAACTTAGATCACCAGGTAGCAACTTCCATCCTTAAGATATCACTCCATTAGTGTTGCCCATCAAAAGCCAAAACTTTTAATGAAGTCACGAGTTGATAAATAATCTTCACTGAAATAATCATGAATAGAATCTCCATTTGATGAATTGTGCAGAGCAAATAAAAATCTCCAATCTCCCTCTCACGTGTAATGCGCGTCACAAAGAATCTCATAATAAAAGCATCATAATAGAATAATTTCCAACTCCCCCTCACGGCAGCAAAAAGCTGAACAAAAAATCTTGAACCACCATGACATGCCAATACCAATGTGCCAAAAACACTGTCTATCCAAAAGATGTGATTCAGGTCCACCAAGAAAATATACAGACCAATGGTAATGCTGTAAATAATCCATGCAATCTCCAATTGATGCAGAACCTGGGTCAAAATACCCAAATTGGGTTTGGTATAGACCCATCCAAGTTCATTATAGGCAATAGCAAGGAGTAATGGAAAAACCGTAACTAACCAGAATATCCACAGGGATAACTCTTTTTTTTTTTTTGGTACAAGTCCAAAGGGATACTTGAAACGTAAAAGAGGCAATGGGATAGGAGAATGAGTAATAGTAATATAGTAATATATCTAAAGGTTGAAAAGGGGAATGGCATAGCTATAATTAATATGGAACTCAAACTAACAAGAGAGCAAACCAAAGAGGAATAATACATATACAGTAGAAAGGGTAATATTCGAACTAAAAATAAAATAACGATAATATGGAATAAGGAGACATCATGTAGTTGAAAGGGTAATATTGGAACTAAAAATAAAATAAGGATAATAAGGAATAAGGAGACATCATCAGGATGTGATGGGAAAATAAAATAAATGGGTAAAGTTACTTCACGAGGAAGGTTATCTTCAACCTTCGAAATCAAGCCAAGAAACCCAGCGGATGAGTCCTGCTTGCAGGTACGAAACTAGTGTCACCAGGTCTCCAATCGATCTAAAAAAAAAAAAGATGAAGAATCACAATCCCAAACCCTTCTGGATGCATACCATAACAGGGATGAGAACCAGAGGAGATTCAAAACAGAGGTTGAAGACGATAACACGGCGAACCAGCGCATGATCTCACCTAAGAGAGATAGAGCAGCAATTGACTATCAGCAATCATGCCCAGCAGACCGCCAACCAACATCTCAATTGAGTTCTCAAGAACTAGAATATAAGGAGGGGATGAACAACCACATCGACCAGAAATCACCAAAGGACACCAGCAGAGCTTCAATCCTTAGGGCAGCAGCAAAAAATCGAGAACAAGATCACTAAAACGTATGCAGCAATTAGCAGAACCAAAAATCAGTAGTTAGCAGCAATTGGTACCAGGTTCAGCATCGATAAACCAAATCAGAGACTGAGGTCAAGGTTGATCCAAGGACAGACACCAAGCTCGACTCCAAAACCTTCCAGATGCAAATCTTGCTTTCGAAGGATGCAAGCAGAAATCGGCAGACAACAGAAGCAAAGAAAAACAGCCAGACCAGAGGTACCAAAAGAACAAACAGGATGACAGTCGATTACCACGACACACGAACATTCACTACGTATGCAGTTCTCTCTTTTTTTTTTTCAGCAACAATAATCAAGCACAGGTTACCCTATTTTTTCTTCTTCTTCTTCATGGCTCTGATACCATGTAGAGATTTGAGAACTAGAATCAAAGAAGAAGAAAGGAGAAGAGAGAGACGACGGAGAAGTTGCTAAACCCATGATAGGCTTACACCGTAAAGATCTATTGTGGCATTTACAATTGTAATCTGAATAGGAAACTAACTCCTCCTAACTCCCACTAACAATCGAAGACATAAAGCAACCTAGTCTAACTTGGAAAGGTTGGGACAAACCCCCAACTTATGACTCATATCTCAACAAAAAGATTACCACAACCGAGACTTGACTTTAATAAACAAGTGTCTACTTCTGTCTTCCTCAACTTGCTCTATTTATAAAGGTATAGGCCACTAATATCTTCACGTACTATGAATATTCTACCCAATGAAGAGAGAATGCCTCCATTTTGAGTGGGAAATTCCAGTTGGCTCCAATAACAGAAATCTATGGTTTCCCCAAAGAGAACCAATAAAATTTTAGATTAACTTTGCCATCTGTTGGTGGGAAAAACTTCATGTCTCTGTAAGACTGCAACAATATTGAATCAGATAAGATGGACACCAATTTCACAGAATCAGTAACACCAAAAACTTTTCATAGACTGGAGAAGGCACAAGGTTTTTTACAAGATGTACCAGTTCATAGTGGTCATGGGTTTGAGCCAGTAAACAGCCTATCAGCCTCTCTACAATGCAGAGGTAAGGCTGCTTACATTATGACCCTCCCCAGACCCCGCACTCCGCAGTGGCAGAAGCCTCATGCACTGGGTATGCCCTTTACTTTTATGTGTACCAGTTGCTGTCACCATATAACCAATTTCTCATAATAAACCAAAAGAGATTCCTCAAATGTTGTGCTTTAGAACAGATGGATACTTGATACTATAAATAATCTCAGTGGACACCTTCCCTTCAAATATCCACTGTCTCACCAAGGGCTCCAAAAAGCTGCATGTACTAGGCCACTCCAAGCTCTGCCATTGTGTTTCACAATGACAAGTCACAATATCATATGCTAGTGAACCCATGATGCCAGGAAGGCAAGCACTGATGTCATATCAGAGCAGGAAATATAGCAGAAAGAACAGATACGAGATTAAGACTCTACACTCGCACACAATTTGCAAATTGGTGGAAAATTGGCATGCTCGTTTTGAGTATGGCATGCATTTGATTCCTTAAAGAGATATCTATATAAATGAAGGTGTTTACCTTGAGGATATAATTGATGACAAAACATTCTTGAGTTGGGAACTTGGTGGGAAATTTCTTTTGAGTACAGTTTTCACATAAAATTCCATCCTAAAGTCGACACTGAATGTCCTTTAGTTTCCCAATAAGAAATTCTACTTCTCTTTTTAGATATCATTGAGTTCTACGACCCAATAAAGTACTCATCAATGATATCAAATATGTATGAAACATTTGCTACAGATAAGCTGAAAATACGGGAATCAATACAGCCTGCAGCATACTCCTACCAAAACTTTCTTTCCTCCATTACTAACAACACTGACTCCTTTTCTCCTAACAAGAAAATTTCTGCATATATATCCGTCTTGTCTCAAGGGACTAAAGTGCAATGTCGATCACAAGATTCTGAATACCAAGCATTTAAGTTCATTCTACACTTGCCAAGATTCATTGAAAAGCATATGCTACTAGGATGCAACCTCAATACCCAATCACCAGAACTACTAGGCTTCTTTCTTTTATTTCACTATGCTTCATTCTCTCTCTACCAACTTCCCATAGAAAGTTCCTCTCTATCCACTTTTATCATTTTTTTCCATATCTCCCTGGGCATCATTAGAGCAATCGCAATTATAGTAGGATATTATTTAATGAGCATAAGTTTTATTTCCAAGCAATACATAGTTCAACCACCAATCTTCCAAGCGCTTCACCTTTTTCCCTCAACTGGATTTAAAAGGCATGTGACCTAGGATTGCTTCAAAAAAAGGGGCCATGGTGCTTCAATTAACTCTACGGCGGTGGATAATATAATGAAATAGCATGGCATGGATCAAATAAAAGTCCATGCTAAAACTAAAACCTATTTTCTTCTCCTAGTTACAATTTGTGCCAAAATTTCTGTTAAGTGTCATTAGGTGTCATGATTATTAACGGTACGATTGGTAGTATTTTATAAGCTAGGGTACAACTGTAATTCGTGTACTTAAGTAATGTCGTCACTTGTAATTTCATATTCAATCATCTATATAGAAAATGTGGAGGTATCGGTTAGACTGTATGTCTTAGGGGTGTCAAATGGTCGGGTCAAGCCGGTCTCGATCAGGCATAGCCAGGCTTGACCACTTGGAAGCCTTGCACCATGAACACCCATTTAAGTAAACGGGCCTAGCTTTGGGGGGCATGGTACGTTTAATAATTGGTCCGATCGGTGTCAAGCTTTAATCAGGCTACCTCAAATGGGCTTTAACCAGACTATGAACCTATTTAAGTCCAAACGGGCTTTAAACATGCCTACCCTAAAACTATTTTCTTAAGTGGGTTGAAGGCTTAGAAATATGATGTGCAAATCTCTTAAGTGGGTTGAAGGCTTAGAAATATGATGTGCAAATCATTAATAAAGAAGAGAAATGATATGAGATTATGGTTGTTTAAAAAATAAAAATAACAAACAGAGAGAGAGAGAGAGAGAGAGAGAGAGATTATGACTATTACAATTTACAAAACAAAGTTTAATTAAATCAAATCTTATTAAAAATCAAAGGGTAAGAAAGCTTAATTAGTTTCTTACTAACAGTGGAAAAATAGGAATTTTATAAAGTATTAAAGCGGGTCTGGCTACAACGAGTCGGTTCAAGCCGGGCATATAAACGTGTGAGTTAGGTCAGGCACTCGACGAGCTAGCTACCTGCACTGTGAACGCCCATTTAATAAATGTGTTGGGCTTGAGCCCGACACATTTATTTGTCAAGCTAGTCCAAATTAGGCCTACTAGTGCGGGCTTATAATTGACACCCCTAGTATGTCTAACCGAAACTTTCTCTGTTCCTCCTTGTTTTCTCTTTTGTTTGCTGCTTTGTTAGGATCTGATACTATTCCAGTGTCATACTCTTTACTTTTTTAAAACAATAAAACCAGGAGATATCCACATCAAGTAAAAATAGGAGCTAAGCTACTCACCTTGAATCTTAAAAGATTAGCTGAAATTTGACGAAATACTTGAACATTCTCATCCAAAAGTTGGTTGGTTATGCTGCCAACGGCCAGGGCTAACAACCAAAACAAAGGAAGGGGGGGGGGAGAAAGAAAAATGTAGATCAGTCCAACAAGACCAAGAAGCATCCAATATAATGTAACGACAACATCAAGAAACCTATCAAACTCAACTGATAAGGCAATTATAGTTCTAAGTGATAAATAGTGCCAGCAATTGAGAATCCAGAAGACAACAATGGCAATTTCAAGAAAAGTACACTACATTCGAAGATGAACTTTTGAAGACAAAAAAACTAAATTACTAATTTACTGGGAATCAATATCTAACATTACAACATCATCTCACATAAACAGTAAATCTCATGTCAGGTCTCAACAAAGAAGCCAAGAGTTATGGATGTAATGATTTCATTAAGATTAGGGTTCAAAATTTCAGTAAGATTGGGATTCAATAATTAGACAACAAAACCAGGAGACAGAAACTATTCAGAAGTCGGAACTGATAGGAAATGGATTTCTCTGACATGAGTGACATCAAACACCTTTTGTCAGAACCAAAAATCATATTAATTTGTAGAGAGGAAGACATGGATTCCATCCAAAAAATGACCTAAAATACTAGTCTCATTCATATTGACATAATTAAGTTTTCTTTTTTGGCTGTCTGTTGTACATAAAATGTGCAAAAGTAAGTTGAAATACTTCCCCTAATATATTTTACAGTATTTGTGCATACTATAGTGGGCCTCACTTGCACAAACAAACTCTCTAATAAAAAATTATAGGATCCACTTTTCACTTCTGCCCTCATTTTGATCATGTTCGCTGTCTGCCAAAGCAATGAGAAAGAGAGAGAGGAACACAAATTTTTCAAGCGAAGGAAGAGATTGAAGCAACAATAACAGAGAAGGCTGAGAAATCAGTGGCTACCTGTGCCCAGTTGTACCTAGAGTTTAAAGTATCGGTCCGTATCGGCCCGGACCGATACGATACATGGAATTTTTAAAACCCTTTTGTATCAATACGTATCTTACGATACATACCAATACATACCGATACTCTATGAAAAATTCAAAATCGAAGTGAAATATACGTTTCGGTATGTATCGATACGTATCGGTATGTATCGGTGTATATCGAACGGTCATAAAATGGCCAAGATGAGTAATTTTCTAGAAAAACAATTTTTTGAAGTGTTTTTGTTCCAAAGTTGCTGCCAACCATTTTTCTCTCTAACTAAAGTGGAAATCAAGGTTGGGAACAAGGATTTTATATTTATGGAACAACTACAAACCTTGGATTCTTAATGCAATACCAATATCTTACTGAATGGGTTTGACACAAGGAAATTCATTTGTGGCTCATAGTCTGTATGATCTAGGAAGTTTCCCACTTGTTTAATAAAGATACTGCACCAAAAACACCCATAAAATAAACATATGGCCCTATAGCAGCACTCCATGAGAGTCCCATTTCAGAATCCCAGAGGAGAAAAACACTCAAGCCCCCTTTGTTTGACGGATAAAAAGGGCTGAAAAACTTGTGAAGGTGGGTCCCACATGTTGTGGATTGGCTTGACAAGGAAAGGGAAGGGAAGGAAATAGTGTAATTTGGTGGGAGAAAGAGGAAATGGAGATGGGGTGGAATTCAATGGGAGAGAGAGGATATAAAAGGAGGAGAGAAAGAGAGACGCACACAATATCAACTTTTCCATGATTAGTGCCAAGAAGTGAGTGGGGTGGGAAAAAGTTGAGTGCCACATCAGTAGTCAATAATAATTGCATTAGATGAACTTATCTGGTAAGTTTCCCACCCCACTTATCCAAACACTCATACTTGTGGTAGTTTGTGGGAAACAAATACAAGTTTTCCACCCTTTTTTACCTTTTCCACCATTCTCTGTCAAACAAACAGGAACTTATGAGATGGGTAACTCCACTAACCAACATGTCAAAAACCAGGGGAAGAAAATTCAAAATATTTTTAAGGGAAATTTACATCCACCACCCCTCGTGTTTGCCTTAATTACATCATCCCCCCTCTCGTTTCGTTTTTACATTTAAACCCAAAAAACTAACACCGTTTCACTGGTGTTAGTTTCGAACTTGAAAAGACCGAACTACCCTCCTACCTGTTTCACTTTTAAACCCTTTTGAACCTTAAAAAACCCCCAAATCCCAACCCTAACTGTGCGATATCCTCTCCAACGAAGGAGAGGCCCTCTTCCTTCCGGCGAAGTGTGGAATACGTTCCGACGAAGTCGATAGCGTCCAACGAAAACAGATACTCTCCAGTGAAGTGAAGGTATGCATTTCAATTTTTGTCCCCAACTCAACTCTAGGGTAACAGGTGTAAGATGTTTAGCAGCTGCAGACATGATTATGCGTCCGACTTGTGTACTCCTTGGATGTTTATGGGTAATGGTGTTAATCAGTAGCAGAACCATATTTTCAAGTGGAAGGCCATATAGCTATGTGTGTATTACCAGTGAAGAATATCTTGTCCCATTTCTGTTCTAAGAGAGGCTCTGCTACGGTTACTCCTCCTTCAATGACCTTAATGGCTTTAGTGTCCATGTATCTTGGGATGGCTTTGGCCAGAAAAGAAGAGGTTGCAGGAGCATGCTCAGAAGGCTTTATAACTGCTGTACACCCTGCTGATATGGCTCCTATCAATGGTTCCAGAGAAACTCCTACCAACAAACACCTTATGAGCATTAACTTCTGCTACTATTGAGGCTAAGAGAATTCCCAACTTTTATCTTTCCCCCTTTTTGAGCTGCAGATATTCTTATAGGTTTTCTGGTTTGATCGAGTAAGAGGTGGTATTAGTTGGAAATTCATACTCGATGGTAGGATGGATGACATTGGACAGCAAGAGACATTGAATGTTAAATAATCTAACAAGGAAGGAAGATCCATCTCTACTCTGTCCAGCATTAATTCCTCATTCCAATGCAGACCAAAGGCTTGCAACTTGGGCAGAGTTTAATCCTGCCTAGAGCTGTCCATTGATTGCACATAGAGCTGTCCATTTTCAATTCTTAACTCAATATTTACAAGAGAGTTATTAGCTTGTTATTAAAGATGATATATGATCAATTACCCCTGTTGCAAAGAATAGTTTAAACCCTAAGCCCAATTTGTTTTGATTTCGTAGGTTGAAGGGTATAAGGGTGATTTGGGGATTTTAAAAAAATGGGTTCAAGTTAATGGAAAGAACCTCAGACCAATGAAACGGTGTTAGTTTTTTGGGTTTAAATGTAAAAAATGAAACGAGAGGGGGGATGATGTAATTAAGGCAAACGCGAGGGGTGGTGGATGTAAATTTCCCTATATTTAAATATATCCAAAATTGCAGATACAAGGTTGTCATAATCAGCAGTGGAGATCATGTTTACATACAGATAAAATGGTTATTTCAAGGAAATTGAAGATACAAATAAATTAGACTATACGTGCATTCATGTAAATGAGCCCACGGAGATTCAATTTCAGACCCCAGAGAAAAGATTCAGGAAAGAGAAATTTAAAAGACATCAGCCCCATACAGCCATTGGAAAGTGTATAACTTGCGTAAAGTTATTTTTTATTAGTAATCTTCCCTCAATTCATTTATTATGCTAGATTGGAAAGTGTCTTAACTTTTAGTCTACAAAGTACATAACTATTGTCAATTTGTCATTAGAGGTAGCAATAATTAAATCATTAA
This sequence comes from Macadamia integrifolia, assembly GCF_013358625.1. Classification (NCBI taxonomy): domain Eukaryota; kingdom Viridiplantae; phylum Streptophyta; class Magnoliopsida; order Proteales; family Proteaceae; genus Macadamia; species Macadamia integrifolia. The sequence continues at coordinate 17,638,463 of NC_056557.1, forward strand.
TTTTATGTCCAAGGTTGTTGAAGATAAGATTTCCTCATACGAATATGGTTTTTTTTTTTTTTTTTTTTTTTTTTTTTTTTTTTTTTTTTTTTGTGCATAGTAAATGCATTAAAAAAAGGGGGTGGGAAGCTACAGTCCCAAAGGAAGTTACAAACGAAATAAGGGTTACAAAAGCCCATAAAGGGCACCATCCAAGGCCCACAAGGCCTTAGAGAACTTCTACAGCTTGGCCCGGATGCCAAAACAAAAGAGAAGGGCAAATCAGTCCGAATCGGGAAGAGAACCACAAACCCTAATCCTAGCATCTTAACACAATAGTTTCTAGCCACCAACATGAAGGAGCAACGTCGAAGAAGAGGCAACCACGGTGGAGTAGCGCTGGCATTGCGGAGGAGGGCCATGGCCAAGCGGGCAACTAGCTTAACAGATGGGTCCCCAAGGCAAAAGGGCATCAACCTTTCTAAGGGCCATGGTTCGAGGTTTCCACCATTACCGTCGAAATTTCCCACATTTCCACTGTATCCCAGGACTCCGATACCAAATACTATATGACTTTTAAAAGTCACTGGTTTCGACCAGTATCAACCAAAATTCCCACATTTCGACTGAAATGTGGGAATTTTCGAATGGACCAATGGGATCAACCCTTTGGGTGGAACGAGGTTTATAAAACCTTCTTAAATGGGAAACCAAGCCTTTTATTTCAAAATTTCGACCATGTCCCCATATTTCTTCTCTATGAAGTGGGAAACTTTGGAAAACACTCAAGATTTCCCCTTGTGCCATCAAATCTTCATTCTAAGCTTGGATCTTGCACATTCATCTACCTCAGAAAGGGAGCTTGGACAAAGGTAAATCCCATTTTCCTAAAAGTCAATTTTTAAAGAATATACTTGGACACTACTTGGAATTGGCTGTTGAGTGTTGACTATTAAGTGTTGAGACTTGAGAGATAACTCACAAGTATGTAAAATTATTATTTAGTTGGGATCTTTTACATTATGTTTTATTTGTTTTATACTTTTAATCATGTATTTCACATTTTTATTTTATAACTTATATATGTACTTATGTAGGATAATTTCACTCAACGACTCAACATACATTACCAAACTTTGGTCAATGGCATAAGTATGACTTTAGGTATTTTTTCCATGAAACTAATCATGTCAATGGGTTAGAAATATCTAAAATAGGACGTAAAAAAAAAAAAAAACATTTTGGGTTTTGAAACCAAAATTTCCCAGATTTCGACCGAAATTTTGGTCTCCCCAAGGGTCGAAACCAATATTTTAACCTTGCTAAGGGCAACTGTGGAGTGGCTGCCAACCAACGAAGAGGTTGTTGCCGATATGGACAAAAAGTCCAAACCATAGATCGAAGGCAGGCTGCCAACGGCGGCAAGCCCAGAGGGGGGGGCAGGAAGTCAATGAGGGTAGAGGCCACAAAGAGAGCAAGTGGACAGACCAAGCGAGCCCGGCATCCAGAAGGGCATACATGAACGGATGACAGCCAACAGGACAACAGGCCTGACAAGAGTAGCTTCCAAAAGGGCTGCAAGAATGACGAGTAGCCAACCGAGAAGCAAAACCGGGGGAGCAGACAAGCCAGAGGACAGACCAAACAAGCCTGATGGCAACCGGAAGGGTAGACATCAATAGGCCAAATGGGAGAGGCGTCCAGAAGGGTAGCAGGCCTAGCTGGACGGCGACCGAAAAGCAGCTAGCCCAGAAGGGGCCAACACCAAGTCACCTACTAGCCAAGCAAGGCAGGCAGCTGGCGGGAAAACAAGTTGAGCGGTTGCAGCAGCCTCAAAATAGATCGAGATGACTGACACTAGCAACAGTGGGAAAAGGGAAAGGGAGTGGAGGAAGAAGGGAGAGGGAGAAGGAGAGGGAGAGGGAAAGGGAGACCGATACTAGCAACAGCAGGAGAAGAAGGGGAAGAAAGGAGAGGGAAAGGGGAGACCGACGCTAGCACCAGCGAGAGAAGAAGGGAAAGGGAGTGGAAGAAGAAGCAGGGAGAGGGAAAGGGGCGATTCAGAAGAAGGGGAAGAATAGCAGTCGGGAGAGGAAGAGGGAGAGGGAGAGGGAGAGAGGAGGGAGAGAGGAGGAGAGGGGGGGGGGCAGCAGCCCAGCCTCATGTCCAGGTTGCTCCAAGCAGCGGCGGTTTCCTTGGCTTTGCTTCGGTTGCGAGGGTTTTGGGAACGAGTAAGTTGTTCAAGCTCTCCACCGTGTGTGTTGAATTTAGGTTTATTGTTCTGGCTGAACTGGAGAAAAGGCTGTTCTGAAGGAACTCTAACATGTGAAAGCTGAGATAGAAGCCCAAATAATATCGACATCTTGAAGGTCTAAACGCTAAAGGATAAGCCATAGGGGCTGATCCTGGGCATCATGACCAATTCATATTTTGGACTGTCCGAACTGCATCTTCCAGACCGATACAGATTGGGATCAGTCAGTATCGATCTTATCCCTCATCCATGATTGTCCCGTCAACTTCTTACCATGATGCAATTTTCACTATCATAGGCCTTACATGTGGCACCAAAATAAATAAATTAAAAAAAAAAAAAAAAAATTAAAAAGCCACTTTCTTCAAGTCCTGTTTATTTGACAAAAATTAGGTTTGCTGAAGAGATTATTTTTGTAAAGTGAAAAACACAGATTCAAAGAGCTCATTATATGTGTCTAATCCAGAGGGTTGCCCATAATTGGGACAGTAAGCATCTGCAGTGTCAGCCAAAACATCGCATAAAACCCTATGTTCGTGCCAGCTTCAAATTATGCATCACCAGAACAATATTCTATTGTCTAACTATATTCCAAACATGAAGAGATCATCTTATTAAAAAGAGTAGGATTATTTCCTTTGAAAAATATAAAGCAAGGGATCATTGACTACATTTTAAATCAACTATTTTGCACTCTAATCTGACTTACCAGTCATATTCTTAGGTTTCATGGTTTTTTGAGCGTTCTCTTCAGGTCATGGCACAAGTGAGGACAAAAAGACAGCATCTAATACTTCAGTTACAGCCAGTATAAAAAACCCGATAACCAAAGTCCATCAATTTATTTAGCTAACACCATCGTTACATCAACTCCCTCCCACAGGAATAAACAATATCATGCATCAAAGATCTTAAACCACTCTAATTAGATTTAGACCAGAAAATGATTTGGTGCATAAACACTTAGTGGTTTAATTACTCTACTTTCAATGTCCAGTGGTACTTTCAATGTCCAGTGGTGTATAAGCCCAAAAACTGGTACGGAACTTGATCCACAATTTCTAGGAGTGTATATCAGGTATATCTGTCCAGCCTCTACTTATTTGCGCTTACCATGGGTGAGTTATCCAAGAACTTTTTAGACGAGGTCCCCTAGTGTATGCTCTTCAACGATGACATCATTTTAGTGGATGAGACTAAAGCAAGGATTAACGGTAAGTTGGAGGTATGGATATCTACCTCGGAAAAAAGAGGTTTTAAGATTAGTAGATTGAAGACAGAGTATATGATGTGTAGTTTTAGAAACACTATGATGGATAATGAAATGGTGAAAATCAAGAGAAAGAGATTCCACGAAGTGACTATTTTAGATATCTGGGGTCAACCATAAACAAAGAAGGTGACATAGAGGATGATGTTTCACAGAGAACTAAAGTGGGATGGAGGAAGTAGAGAGGTGCGTCCGGAGTGTTGTGTGACCAGCGTATCCCTTTAAATCTTATAGGAAAATTCTATAGGACTGTCGTACGCGCAATCATAATGTATGGGGCGGAATGTTGGGCAATTAAAAAGTGTCATATAGAAAAACTGTGTAGCTGAGATGAAGACGTCAAGATGGATGAGCGGCAAAACTAGGAAAGATAAAATAAGGAATGAACATATTAGAGTTGATTTGGGAGTTTCCCCAATCAATGACAAGCTCCGCGAAAGTCATTGTTCAAAGGAGGCCTGAGGACACCCTAGTTGGAGGAATGATCGGATTCAGATTGAAGGAACTAAAAGAGCTAGAGGCAGGCCTAAAATGACCCCAAGTGAAGTGGTGAAGAATGGCATGCATAGCCTCAATCTTGTCCCAAATATGACCTTAGATAGAGCCTATTGGAGGGCAAGGATCCATGTGCCGCTTTCCTCTTACTCTCTTCTCATATTTTTAACCTCATATTTCTTTTCTCATCTCTCATCTTTTTATCTCTTCCTTCCCCTTTTTTGTTTGGACTCTTTTTCCTATTTTTTTTTTTATGGTTCACTGACGGGCAAGAGTTTGGAGTTGATAGATGTTATGAGGAGAAGGATTAACATTGCATATATCCAGGAGACTAGATGGAAAGGGATGAAAGCTAAGATGTTGGACGAATTTAAACTTTGGCATGTGGGAGACCAAAGTGGTAAAGATGGAATTGGCATGATGGTGGATAAAGATTTGAAGAACGATGTGGTAGATGTTAAACGAGTGGGCGATAGGATCATTTCCTTAAAGCTGGTGTTAGATAAAGAGGTGGTCAACATTATTAGTGTTTATGCCCCCCAAGCAGGATTGGATGAGAGCTGCAAGCTACAATTTTGGGAACACATAGATGAATTAATGCATAGCTTTGGACCAGATGAAAAGATTATTATGGGAGGGGATCTAAACAAATACATTGGTAAAGATAGGAGAGGTTATGTAGAGGTGCATGGAGAGTATGGAGTTGGGGAGAGGAATGAGGAGGGAACCTCAATTCTGGACTTCGCAACCGCCTACGATCTATCCATTGCTAACACTCTTTTTGCTAAAAGGGAAGAACACTTAATTACCTACAAAAGTGGACAGCATTTCAGTCAAATAGACTTCTTCCTCACTAGAAGGTCTGACAAATGGATGTGTAAGGACTGTAAGGTCATCCCTGTGGAGAGTTTAACCTCTCAACATAGATTGTTGATCTTGGACTTGTGCTTCTGTTTATCGAAGAAGAAACCAAGGAAACATGTTTTCCCTAAAGTTAGGTGGTAGAGATTGAAAGGTGCGTCAGTGAAGTCTTTTACAAATAATGTAGTGAAGCATGGGAAGTGGGAGTGTGATGGGGACGCCAACACGATGTGGAATGAAACGACGGATTGCATTAAGAAAGTTGCTAAGGAAGTTCTGGGGGTGTCTAGGGGTACTAAGTTGGCCCCTATGGAAACTTGGTGGTGGGATGTAGAGGTTCAAGCTGCCATCAAGACTAAGAAAGATAATTTTAAGTTTAAGTGGGAAAGCTGAAGATAAAGAGAGACATAAGGTCACCAAAAATGAGGCAAGAAAGATTGTGGGGAAAGCAAGGGCGAGGAAATATGATGACTTATACAACAATTTAAATTCCAAGGAAAAGGAAAAGCCTATTTATAGGATAGCTAAATTTCAGGAAAGGAAGAGCAGGGATCTTGACCATGTTCGATGTATTAAGAATGAGGATAGAGTGCTTGTAAATGATGATGACATAAAGAAGAGAGAGGATGAGTATTTTTGTAACTTACTTAATGGAGACAACCCTAATAGGAATGGTTCGAGTATTATGCTTAACAACAGGAATCATAGGTATGTACACAAGATAAGAGTGACCAAGGTTATTGAAACCCTAAGGAAGATGAAGGTAGGGAAGACTCTAGGTCCAGATGAGGTCCCAATTGAAGTGTGGAAGAGCTTGAGACCACGTGGAGTTGTTTGGTTAACCAACCTGTTTAACAAGATCATGAACAATAAAAAGATGCCGAATGAGTGGAGGAGAAGTGTTATTGTCCCAATCTACAAAAATAAAGGGGATATCCAGAGCTTCAACAACTATAGAGGCATAAAATTTATTAGCCATACTATGGAACTTTGGGAGAAGGTAATTGAGGTTTGCATAAGAAGAGAAACCAATATCTCAGGGAACCAATTCGGTTTCGTGCCTAGGAGATCCACTACAAAATCGATTTACCTCCTTAGAAGGCTTATAGAAAAATCCAAAACCTACAAGAGGGATCTTCATATGGTCTTTGTCAACCTAGAAAAGGCCTATGACAGGGTCCCCAGAGATTTAATCTGGCAAGTTTTAGAGAAGAAAGGAGTGTCAAGTAAACACATGGATATAATTAAAGACATGTATGGTGATGTGGTGACTAGTGTGAGATCAATGAGAGGCCAGGGTACTCAGTTCCCAATTACTATCGAACTACATCAAGGATTCGCATTGAGCCCCTACCTGTTTACTCTTATCTTGGATGATTTAACTAGGGATATTCAAGCAGAGATCCCGTGGTGTATGCTTTTTGTAGATGATATTGTTCTGGTAGGAAAAACTGTGGTAGAAATTAATGATAAGTTGGAACTATGGAGATATACTTTGGAATCGAGAGGTCTTCAGATAAGTAGAACGAAGACAGAATATATGATGTGTAATTTTAGTCGATTGAGGATCGATGGCGAGAGAGTGAAAATTGAGGGGAGAGAGATCCCGCCAAGTGACTGCATTAGATATTTGGGTTCTACCTTAAACAAGGAAGGTGAGATAGATGATGATGTTTTCCACAGAATTAAAGTCGGATGGATGAAATGGAGAGGGGCATCTGGAGTGTTATGTGATCAACGGATTCCTCTAAAGCTAAAGGGAAAATTCTACAGGACTGTCATAAGACCAGCTATGATGTATGGTGTAGAATGTTGGGCAGTCAAGAAGCGTAATGTAGATAAGTTGAATGTGGCGAAGATGAGGATGTTGAGATGGATGTGCGGCAAAACCTTGAGAGATAGAAAAAGAAATGACCAGGTTAGACTGTTTTAGGAATTGCCCCAATTCAAGATAAGCTCAAAGAATGTCGGTTACGATGGTTTGGGCATGTACAAAGGAGGCCTTTGAATGCCCCAGTACGGAGGAGTGACCAGATGCAGATGGATGGAGCTAAAAGGGCTAAGGGCATGCCAAAAATGGCCACTGATGAGTTGGTAAGAAGAGACATGCAAAAGTTAAGTCTTCACCCAAGTATGATATCGAATAGAGCTACTTGGAGGGCTATGATCCGAGTTGCCGATTCATGAGTGGGATGTCCAAAAGTTTTTTTTTTTTTTTTCCTACCCTTGGATCAATGTAGCCTACCCCATTGGGGATAAGGATGAGTTTGTTGTTGAATAAGGGAAAATATAATCTACCAAAAATAAATAAACCTAAATAAAGGAAACAAATAAGGCAAAAAAGCAGTTGGGGATTTTCACAAAACTTCAGTTTAGGTCAATAGAATAAGGTTCAGGAAGAGATGGTAATGTTTGAAATTAAATCAATAGGTTTGGAATGGAAAAGACAAGAAAATATCTGAACCACGTTAGCAGGTAGTGAAATAAGAGCTTGGAATTTTAAGAGTTAGGTCTGAGGTAATATAATAGGGTGATGTTCAATTCAGGCTTCTGATAGATCAAAACAAAGAAACAAAATTAAATAACTAAAAACTCAGGATTTTCCCCTTTTCTTTTTAGAAAAGGAAAAAGGGCGTACCCAATGCACGAGGCTCCCGCCACTACAAGGTCTGGGGAGAATCATAATGTATGCAGCCTTACCCCCACTTTGCGGAGCGGCTGTTTCCCGACTCGAACCAGCAACCACTAGGTCGCATTTGACCAACCTTACCGTTGCACCAAGATTCACCCTCTTTTCTTTATAAATATGAAATCATAGAGAATATGAGAAGAAAATTCTGTGAACAAAATTTTACCTCCTACATCAACTCTAATACTCATCAAAAAGCCACCAGGCACTTTCGCTCATACTTTGGTTCATCATAAATCAGACACCATACATCCAAACACGGAAACCAAAGGAAACTCTTTCATCAAAAAACATGTGAATTAATGGAGTTGCAGTACTGTATTGACCCAGACTTTCCTGGTTTTCAACTCTTGAACAACCATTACAACAATAAGTCCTTTCCCTTTTGTACTATCTACAGTCATTTTTTCTAGAACTGGATTATGGATATCCTGCTGTAAGTGTATATTCATTTTATCCCTACAACTAATTCTTTTCGTTGCCAAACACAATGTCACTAAAATTAACCCAACCAAATCAAGTTTGAATAAAAGATGAAAGAGCTATCCCCAAATGGAACACTCATACTAGGCTAGAGTAAAGATGGAGGCACTGAAATAATAACAATAAAGATTGAGTAACCAAAATTAATGCAGCCACCCAGATGACCCCATCTCAAGGACAATCTGAACAGCAGGAACTACAGATGGTTCATATGGGTCCTCAAGAAGTCGACCACAATTTCCGTAACTATGTTATGTGATAAATCAATGCCTGTCCAATGTCAATGTGAATATGGATAATTTCATTCCATTTTTTATCAGCAATTTCATTTCATTTACTTCCCTCTGTCTTTACTTTCTCCCTTGTTTGTACATTGTAGGAGGCCCTGACTCACAATAGTCATCTTGAAAAAAATTTCATAATTAGATAGAGAACCGTGATAAAAAGGGGTAGGGGTGAATGACCAAACGCAAACACAAAGACCTTTCAATCCACAAACATGCCCAAGAAATTGAAACCACAGAATGAGGGAAGAAATTGAAGCCAAAAGAATTAGAATTATTTGGTTACATTGTGATTCTATTAATGAAGTCCTCCGCTGTGATTAAGCAACAAATTGTTTTATTAACGTTTTCATGAGTAGCATAGTCACATCATAAACTTAATTACATGAATTCTCCCAGAAAAAGGGAAATCGTATACGCATAAAAGGAGTGGTTGAGGACTTGAGGGAAATATTTGAAAGAAAATTATGAGAAGTAAAGTACCAATTTTACAAAGAGAAGAACAACAACATAACTTCAAAGTAATTCTAACTGAAGGTTGGGGGGAGGAATGAAGCAGGTAGCAAGCATTTGTCTAATGATAACATATAGCCAACCAACCTTCACAACAATGTATCCGATCGCGGTCCATATGACGCATCATGAGAGGATGAGCAGGTATGTTTTGTGGGGGAACTGGAGGTAAACTAGCTTTTGACGAAGATTCCACCAACTTTTCCTGAAGAAGCAAGATCTTTAGAATCCATTTCTTCAATTAACATTAGATCCTAAATATGTTGCTGAATTAGTGAGGTCACAACACCACAAAGGCAACAAGACAGCTTGACAGTGCTGGTTGTTGAGATTCCTCAACCACAATGCAGTAGTTCTGGCCTTCTGAGAGAAGGCCATTAGGCCACAATCGAAAGAAGATAGATGGAACTGGTTTGAAGGTAACCTTTTACTCGTATCAGGCCCTTCAGGATGCACTTTCATAAAAGTAATGTCAACAGAAATTTCTTGTCTATAGCAAGTTCTCTTTCCTAATCTGTGGGCTATCTTCCTTAATACAATCATGATATATACCAAAGGAAAATTAACACAAAGGTAAATAAATAGGCAATGTTGTAGAAACCCCGCAATATATTGGTACAATTACTATCCTATTTGATGTAGACTCCCATGCTGATCCCATGATGGTTTACACTATCAAAGAAGGGGACAGCAACAGTGCTGATCGAGCAAGCTCTAAGCTGGCCCAGTTTTGTCCTATTCTGGTTCTCTACAGCAGACCATCGTACCAGTTTAGTAGGCCTTATTTCCTAGAAGGATCCTCTATTGTCCTAAGTCATTGTCTTAGTAAACAAGTTAGTAGCTTTTAGTAAGTTTATGTTTAAGCCAATTAGTTTCTAAATTGAGTTTGTTTCCTTCTTTGGAATTCGGGATTCGTTCTACGTTTTATGTCTCTACCCTCTACTAATAACGAGGTGTTGCTGAATGCTTTAACAATTGACACTTAGTGAACGAATGAAAGAATGAATCTACAGCAATGTTTGATCCCTAATTCTGAGAAAGAATTGATTCAACAGATAAGATAGCTGTGGGTGAGAGACCCAGGACTAAGAAAGTCCATCCCATCCATGCCTATCCTATCATTATTCTTTGCTTCTCTTTGTTCTCAAGTGTGAGAATGATTGAGAGTTTATTACTATTTGTTTGAAGATCCAAAGTCCATCTATCAGATCAGCTTGAGGATCAGCCAAGAACAAGGATCAATTTCAGCAACTGTCAGGGTTTTGATGTCTGATCGATTTTGGCCATAACTCATCATCTGTAAAGTTCAAATTTAAAACTCTTTTGTGGATTTATAGAGCACATACTAGGGGTCCTTTGACCAGCTTCGCAGCCCCTATTGAGAAGCCTATGGCCGACCACAGGGTTTTTCCCATCTGCCAAGAAAACCCTAACTTTCTGCCTGTTTCTTGCTGTGTTTCTGTACTTTTGTCAACCTACTGTGGACCAAACCTGGAGGTTCTCTTGGCCTTTTTCAAAGCTACACTCAACCAGGTGTATAAGTCCATTGGACCCTTGATTTGTGAGTTACCAAATTTCTCTCGGTTAAGCCCTATTTCCAGAGTTTTGTGATTAACCCTATTTCCAGAGTTTTGTGATTAACTTAGATCTGATTCTAGTTTGGAGTTTGTTGTCATCTGGGTTATTTACTTAGGTGAGTAACCTTACATCACTATTATTCATAATAACTGAGTTTATCTATGAAAATCACTGAGAAGAAACATAGTGAACTCGTTTGCCCTCTCCCCTCGAGGTGTATTCTCAACAGCCCAAATCCAAACTTGGCCCAACCACTTGCTCTAATGAGCCTCTTCCGCCCCCTCATTTTAGTCAATAAGGCGACGCTTTATGCCCGCCTTATCCCTAAGGCGCTCCGAAAGACCCTCAAATGCCTCCGTCTCCTTACCGTCTTAAAAACTATGTTCTTGCTGTGTTTCTATACTTTTGTCAACCTATTGTGGACCAAACTTGGAGATTCTCTTGGCCTGTTTCGAAGCTACACTTGACCAGGTGTATAGGTCCATTGGACCCTTGATTTGTGAGTTACCAAATTTCTCTCGGTTAAGCCCTATTTCCAAATTTTTGTGATTAACTTAGATCTGATTCTAGTTTGGAGTTTATGTCATCTGGGTTATTTACTTAGGTGAGTAACCTTACATCACTAATATTCATAATAACTGAGTTTATCTATGAAAATCACTGAGAAGAAACATAGTTAACTCGTTTGCCCTTTCCCCTCGAGGAGTATTCTCGACAGCCCAAATCCAAACTTCCAAACTTGGCCCAACCACTTGCTCTGATGAGCCTTTGCCGCCCCCTCACTCTCGTTCCAAATGATACCCTGAACTATCTGGAATGTCAGAGGTCTCAACTCCTCTGCCAAACACTCCTCCATTCGCTCCCGTATCAAGTCTTCCAAATTTGTCACCTAATGCCTACTTGAAACTCGTGTTTTAGAAGCCACTGCCTCCCACATCATCACCTCTATAGCTCCTTCTTGGTCCTTCATTCCAACTACGCCCCTTCCCCTAATGGACGCATTTGGATCCTCTGGAATCCTCTTTTCCTCCACATCTCTCCCACTGCTTCATCCTCCCAAGTGATCCATTTTTCCTTCTCCCCTCCCTCGGGCTCCCCCCTCTCCTTCTTCTCTATTGTCTATGCTCATAACTGTGCTCCTAATAGACTTCCCCTCTGGTCCGATCTCCTCTCCTTCTCCTCCACCCTCTCCTCCCTTCCATGGGGTATCGGAGGAGATTTCAATGTGGTTAGGGCGTCCCATGAGAAATTTGGAGGTGCCGCTAAAGACGTCCCCTCCTCTGACTCTTTCAATGAGTGCATTGATGATATTGGGATGAATGACCTCAGATGGTCCGGTTCCAAATTCACCTGGCATAATCATCGAAGTGGAACCGATCATATGGCCTGCAAGCTTGACGGCCTCCTTGTTAATGAAGCTTGCTCACTTTTTTTCCTACCTCCAACACCTGTTTTGATCTCCCTAGCATTTCCGATCATTTCCCCATCTCCCTCTTTGTCTAGCCCCACATCTCTTTTGGCCCCAAACCCTTCAAATTTTTCAACATGTGGTCCCTTCATGATGACTTTCTCCCGTTGGTCAGGGACACCTGGGCCTTCCCTACCACCGTCTCCTCTTCTCCTTTCATTGGTTTTGCCAAAAAGCTAAAGAATGTCAAAGCGGCTCTCAAAGCCTGGAACTCTGCCACCTTTGGTAACATTTCTACTCAAGTCTCTTCCTGCCAAGAGAAGCTTGACCTCATCCAATCCAGGCTCAAGCTTGACCCAATTAATTCTTCCCTGGCTAAAGAAGAAAAGATGGCTGCTCTAGATCTCTCTTCCGCCCTGCTAAAAAAGAATCTTTCCTCCACCAGAAATCCAATATTATGTGGCTTGAGCTCGGCGACTCCAATTCGGCCTATTTCCACAATTCCCTCAAAAAAGCCCGAACCAATGCAACTCCATTCTTAAGCTCCTCTCTAGCTCCGGTTCTGAGCTTCTATCCCCCAATGATACTAAAGTCGAGGCTCTCTTACTTCGACGGCATTTTCCACCCCCTCCACCTCCACTTCTCCCCCTTCCCTGCCCCTCCAACATCCTTAATAAATTCATTCCTGACCACCTTCTGTCATCTCTTCAAGCCATCCCCTCGGATGATGAGTTCCTTTTTGTTGTCACCACAAATCAAACAAAGCTCCTGGCCCTGATGGCTTTAGCATAAGTTTCTTCTCCACTTCCTATCACATAATCCGAGATGACCTCATCTTTGCCATCCGTAGCTTCTTCCTCAACCCTTCCCAAATCAACGGGATCAACAATACCTTCCTCTGCCTCATCTCTAAGAAGGATGGTGCTTAATGCATTTCCGATTTCAAGCCTATCTCCCTCTATAACCTTCTCTATAAATTTATTGCTAAAATCCTTGCCAACCGAATCCAAGAGGTCATGGACTCCCTTGTCAGCCCAAACCAATCTGCCTTTGTTGTTAGTAGAAGTATCTCTGACAACATCATCCTTTGTCATGAAATCGTTAGAGAATTTAACTGCAAATCTCATTCTTCTGTCACCCTTCTTAAGATCAACATCCACAAGGCCTTTGATTCCATCCACTGGGATTTGATCTCCAAAATCCTCCTTCAAATGTCCTTCCCCCCTCCTTTGTCCACTGGATGCTCTCTTGCATCTCCACCCCCCACTTTTCCGTCCTCATCAATGGCAGCCTTGCAGGCTATTTCTCCTCTTCTATGGGTATCAGATAGGGATGCCCCCTCTCCCCCTTTCTCTTTTGTCTGGCCCTTAAAGTTTTCTCCCAATCCATTCAATTCTCCACTGACCACCACCTTATCTCCCATCCCCAAATGCAAATTTTTCATGCTAAAGCACATTGCCTTTGCTGACGACCTCATGATCTTAAAATCCGACCCTGATTCTATCTTCAATATCATGGCCTCCCTTCATCTTTTTTAGTCCCTCTTCGGCCTGAGAATCAATCTCCTCAAATCCAACCTCTTCCTCTTGGGAGTTTCTGATGCCCGTTAAACCCAGCTCCTCGCCATCTCTAGTTTTTCCCTTGGATCCCCTCCCCGTCAGATATCTAGGCCTCCCTCTCCAATCCTCCCGTCTCTCCTTTCACCACTGCTCCCCATCCTGGATTCCATCAAGAAAAGGCTTCAACTTTGGAAAGGCAAGCTCCTCTCCTACTCTGGTTGTCTTGACCTTATTCAATATATTCTCCAATCCCTCTATCTTTACTGGTCTGGCATCTTCATTCTCCCTACTTCCACCTCCAAAGCCATTGACTCCCTCCTTTGCTCCTTCCTTTGGAAAGGAACTGATGCCACCAGATTCCTCCACCCCATAAGCTGGTCTAGGGTTTGTCGCCCCAAAGCTAAATGAGGTTTGGGCCTTCGAAAACAAACTCTATTGCCATCTTAAAGCTCATCTGGAAGATTGCCTCCGAGGAATGCAGTATCTGAGTCTCTTGCGTCTACTCTGCCCCCCTTAAAAATGATTCCCTTTGGACGGCATCCCTCCTTCCGGATGCTTCTTGGATGTGGCGTAGCATCCTCAACTTCAAACATCTAGCCCTCTCTGTTATATCCTGCTCCATTGGCAACGGCTCCACCACCTCTCTTTGGTTAGATCCTTGGCACCCTGCTGGCATTCTTCTCTCCCATGGTCTCCCCCAGAATCATCTTTTCCTCTGGTTTACCAGATCCGCTAACGTGTCATCCATCCTCTCCAACAATGGTTGGTCTCCTCTGATTTTCCCTCACCCTTAGGCGGATCTCTGGTCCTCCCTCCCCCCATTCCCCTTGGCCACCGAGGATTAGATGATAAAGTTATGTGGTTGCCCTCTTCCTCAAGCTTGTTCACCTCAGCCTTTGCATGGAACTTCATCCGTTCTAAAGACCTGTTTATCCCTTGGCACAATATCATTCAAAGGGCACATTCCTAGTCACAGCTTTACCGCCTGGCGGGCCCTCTCCTACTGCCTCCCCACACAGTCCTTCCTCAACTTCTGCCACATTAAGGTCCCCTCCTCCTGTTGTCTATGCTAACCGTTTGAAGATGTTGACCATCTTTTCTTCTCCTGCCCCTTCTCTGCTTCCATCTGGGAGAGGGTCCTTCGCTCTTACTGGCCCTCCACCCGTCCTATCCTCCCCCTTGCTCGTGAATGGATATGGTTTGACATGGCCTTTGGTGGCTCTACCATGTGACAGTCAAAAAGCTTGCTTTTTGCGCCACCATCAACCACCTTTGGTTGGAGCGAAATCTTCGTAAATGGACTCCCAACTCCTGTTCTTTCGAAAGGATTTGGAAAGCCATCTACTTTGTTGTTAGCTCCAAGTTTAGCTGGCTTCGCCATTGCCCGGTTCGAGACACCCCAAGGAACAGGCTCATTGTTGTCTCCTAAGGTCTCCCTTCCTCTACTATTCCACCCCCCATTGACGTCTCCCTTAGCTAGAAGGGCTTAGCCTTTCCCCCTCCTCTAAGGGTTTGTTCCTTTTTGGCCCCCTTGTATATTCTTCTCCTTGGTAATGAACTATTTATTCATCCAAAAAAAAAAAATTTAACTTCAGAAAGCAAGAACACCTAACATACCTTCCTATCTTTCATCTTCTTTCCTGTGTAATGATCTTCTGGTTTCCTTCTTTTCCCACTTTTCTCCTTCTGTGAATAAATTTAAAACTATAAAAATATTAGAACATAAATAAGTATAATATGAGTCAGACAGCTATGCAAATTCAGTTCTGATGCATTTAAGGATAGAGTAATCAATTAATTCTAAAATATGCAAAATCCTTTTGTTGGTGAAAATATAGGTATTGACTTCAATACACATTGTGCCAATTGGTATGATAGGGGACATGATCTAAATTTTAATTACAGAATTTAATTCAAAGTGGAATATCAACAGTACATGCATGCAGGAAGAAAAACTTACAAGTATTAAGGACTTTGCTAGTTTATCACAATTATAAATTAGTTATATTTTCTACAGCAAGAAGACATTTGACATGATTTATGTGAGCATAATGACTAATTTACTATATGGTATGAAGTGGACCAGTGGGCAATGGACTGTGTTGCATGTAATAATGGAAATGTCGAAAAACAATCATTACTACTCATTGAAAGGAGAAACTAACTGTCGACAGTAATCAATTGTTGTAATGATGGGTTTTAGGGATGTTAGAATCCAAACAGTTCCTTCAGTTCTTTAGGGGTTTATTAGTCCTTGTAATATTCTAGAATATTCTATCCATTATTATAAATAAAAAGGGCTAGTATCAAGTTAGACACAAGTCATTATTCCTCTCGACATGGTATCAGAGCGGAGATCCAAACCTTAACCCTCTATCTCTCGGTGGTGCTTCTCTAAACTACTAAAAGCCTCTCTACCACATCTCTTCTCCTTGTCTGGGCTCTTAGATCTCCTTTTCCTAAATATTTGAGAGATTTTCCCAACCCTATTTTCACTATCAATTCGGGCTTTTTCACCCTAATCGACTTTTATGTGTTAGGGTTTTGTTTACCCTGCATTTTGCATTGATTTATGTTGATGATATCTTCCTCTGGTGCTGTTCACCGGCTATGTGGCCTATACTAGCCAGTTTTCCATCTTTGGTTCCCAACCTAAAGAAAATAGATTTTCAAGGTTTTGAAACCTTAATCGATTTTTGGTTTTCAGAGTCCCCCCCCCTGCAGCCCCCTTGAGTGGTAACCACGTTTACGAGCTCCACCACTTCCACGGGTGGTGACAACTCTGGCACCCTTCCCACATTACCTCCATGTGCTACTAAGCTTGATGGTACCAACTATGTTATGTGGTCACACTCATGTTGCATCTCCATCAAATCCAGTAGTTATTATGGGTGCCTTACTGGAACCACAAAGCGGCCTCCCATAGGTATTGACATAGTTGTCATGGCGTCGCCTAGGTGTCGCCAAGGGGGCGATTTGGCGTCCTGGCTAAAAAAGAAGTTCATGGCAATGCTACGATTTACGTGACTCACAAATGGCAGTCGCCATTAGCTGATAGGCGTCACCATGGCACCGCCATGGACTCCAGGTCACACCTAATTCACTAAGCGGTCGATTTTTTGTAAAATGCAGAGTGATTTTGATAGAGCTATGTTGATTTTTGATATCTGATGTTGCTTAATGTTGGTTTTATATGTTATAGGGTATATATTGTAGGTTTGTAGCATGCTAAATAACTTTAGAAAATAGGGGAAATAAAAAAGTAGCATACTAAATAACTTTAGAAAATAGGGAAAATAAAAAAATGACACGGGCGATTTGACCGCCATGGCAACGCCATAATGGGCGATTCATCGCCAAATCGATTAGCCACCCCTCCACCGCCTTGGATAGATTTGACGCCATGACAACTATGGGTATTGATATTGATAAATGGGACGCAAATTCTCTTGTTATGGCTTTCTTTGTCAACTCCCTGTAGCCACAATCACTCGTGGCTATCTCCTCTTTGATTCTGCTGCAAAGATATGGAAGTTTGTACAAGAGATTTACTCTCAGGTGCGGAATGATGCTCATGTATTTGAACTACGCCAGAAGGTTCGTGATTGAAGCAAAAAGGGCTAACTCTATCACAATACTATTATCAGTTGCGAACTATATGGCATGAGTTAGACTTTTATGAGGAATATGTTCCCAACACTCTATTGACAACACCAACTTTCATAAACGAGAAGATAAGATTAGAGTCTATGACTTCCTGGCAGGTTTGAATGTGGAATATGACTAGTTGCGGACTCAAGTTCTGAGTCGGTCTCCCTTTCCTACCTTGGAGCAACCCTATGCTATGATACAACTTGAGGACAGCCCTTGTACTACTATGCTCCCATAGCCTATTCCCGCTCCCCCCGAGAGATCTACTCTTGCTTCTGGCACTCAATCCTACAACGTAGTGTTGGAGATTCCACTTCATAGAATCATATGAACAACCCCATAGTGTTTAGAATACAAGAATCATAAAAGAGATTAATCATGGGTGCAGTCCCTAAACGAAGATCAATAATTTTTTCCCTCATGATCTTAAAACACACAAACATGTAGATTTTCCTCATCTATGATAATCAATGGGAGTAAAGGAATACATGTGTGTTAGTTTAGAAGCCCCATGAGTATTGATTGCGAACCTCTGTCCCATGTGCTTGAAGATTGGTCCCATGAAGATGACAATGAAAAACTACTCAATGGAGTTCCATCCACTAAGATCTTCTGCAGCCATTCACCCTTGAAATTCTATCACATATGCACTACTGTAAGGGGAGTCTGTGCTTCCAAAAACATGAAGATGTTAAAGTGACGGATACAAGGATCATTAGCTTTTATTTATAATAGAATCCCTAAAACCCTAATTCATTCCCAAAATGGATTAGGCTAGGTATATCCCACCTGGAGTGGGCCAGATTAGCCTGGGCCCAATAGATCATTCTGGATCAGTTAAGCCCATAAAAACCTAACATGTAGCCCCACAGTTTGGTGGCTCGTCTACTAGAGCTCCAATGAAGTGCGACTATTGTGGTAAGGAGTGTCATACAAAAGAGCATTGTTGGAAGTTTCATGGCTGCCCTACTGATACATCTGGCAAAGGTCGTGGAAAGAGTCAGGGTAATCTAGTCAGGTAAACCATACCGAGGTCCCAGGCTCTGACTCTGCACCTAGCATCTTAGCAACCTCTCTATCATCTAATGAGCTTATAACTTTCCAAAATCCTCTGATGCGTATGGAACCCCCTGCATCTACAACTACGAGTTCTACTCACTCCACTCCATCCAGTTCAGGTACCTATTAGTGGTCATAGTACATCTGTCCAGAATACCACGTGGATTATTAACTCTGGGGCATCAGTCACATGACAGGTTCCTTGGCTCTTTTCTCTCAATATACTACCTACTTTGGTGGTAAGGTCAGATTAGCCAACAGGACTCATTCCACTATTTTGGGAAAGGGCTCTATAAGTTATAATCCTACCTTAATACCTTATCCCTTTCAACTGTTTTGCATGTTCCATCTTTTCCTATAAACTTATTGTCCATTAGTAGTCTTACTTCCAGTCATAATTGCAAATTCATATTTTTTCCGTCTCATTATGTTTTTCAAGATCTGGAGACGGGGGTAACGATTGGTTCTAGTAGGATGTGTGGTGATCTATATCTATATGATAATGACTCATCTTCTGTCTCTGGTTAGGCTCTTCAGACATCTTCTACGTCACTTCCTATCTCTGAGTTACTACAGTGGCACAGTCAATTGGGACATCCTCCTTTGGAGACCTTAGCTAGGCTTTTTACTTCTTTTAAGCATTATAACTCGATTCTTTTTTTTTTTTTTGTGTAATGGCCAAACAAACTCGAAGCACATATTTTGTTTCTGGCAATAAAAGTGCCACTCCTTTTTCATAATACATTCTAATATTTGGGCTCCATCTCATTATATGTCTATTAATGGTTTTCAATGGTTTGTCTCTTTTATTGACTGTCATTCTCGGACCAATTGGGTTTATATGATGCAAACCAAGAACGAGACCATTCAATGGTTTCAACGGTTTCACTGTATAGTGCAGACTCAATTCGGTGCTACTAATTACTATTGAGATTCTTCAATGTGAAGTGACAATGGCCATGAATACTTCGAAGGGTCTTTTCAGACTTGTATTTCTACTCACGGGATGGTCTATCAGACCAGTTATGTTGATATCCGGCTGTTGCTGAGTAAAAGAATCGCCATCTTTGTGAGGTAGAATGCTCTCTTATGTTTGAGATGCATGTTCTTTCCCAATATTGGAGTAACACAGTTCTCACTTTTGCTTTTCTGATCAACCGAATTCCTTCTTGGGTCCATGACTTCTGGTCCCTTGTGGATCTTCTCCAAGGCTCTTCTGCTTTTCCTATTCCTCCTAAGGTATTCAACTGTGTCTGTTATGCTCATGATCATCATCCTCACAGGAAATTTGATCCTTGTGGTATCCAGTGCAGTTTTCTGGGGTACTCTCCCACTCAGAAAGGCTATCGATGTTTTTCCCCTCTTACTCGGCGTTGGTTTTGTGAATATGGATGTTGTCTTTCACGAATTTGCATCTTACTACGCTGCACCACCTCTTAAAGGGGAGTCTTCTTCCATAGTGGAAGATGTATTACTTCCTAAACTTGCTACACCATCATATGTTATCCCTACCGATGTTCCTTTTCAGGGGAAGAAAGACACTCCTACTATAGCTTAACCTTTCCCAGAGATGCGTGTTTATGGTCACAGGCAACAAACAGCAAACCCAGACCACTGCACATCCAACACCTACTCTACCACATCAATCGTCTCCTCTAGAAGCTAATCTAGTCCCCTCGAACCTAGGTAATTCTCTTTCCCCTCTTGTTGATGTTCCAGTTGCTAGTGTTGACCCTTCTTTTGAGTTGCCTATTGCTATTCGCAAAGAACTAGGTATTGTACTTTACATCCTATTGTTAAAAATGTTTCTTATGACTCACTTTCTCCATCCTACTATAGTTTTGTGTCCTCTCTGTCTTTTGTGTCTATTCCCTAGACCTGACAAAAGCAAGTACGGAATCACAATGGCAGGAGTTATGGTTGAGCAGATGCAGGCTCAAAGGAAAACTGACACATGGGATCTAGTGTGCCTTCCCTCACAGAAGAAGACAATTAGTTGTAAGTGGGTCTTCACACTTAAACAGAAGGCTGACTAATGTAAGGTAGGTTCACCCTAAGGCAAATCAACCCCAACCAAGTGTTAGGTCAGATTTCAGATCTCAGAACCAAAAAATATAACTCACAGAGATGGATTAGGACAGAATAGTCACAAAATTAAAAGACTTTGGAATTCCACACCTGGTTGACTGTAGGCTTAGAGTAGGGCATAATACACCCTGAGCATCACTTGGGCTGAAAGCTGGCAGAAATACAGCAACAGAAACAGGGCCAGCAATCAGGGTTCGAATGGCTGAATGGGGTAAATCCTACAGCAATCAAACCAGGCCCCTGATGGCCATGAAAACTGGATCGAGTAGCCTCCTTATGGACCTTATGGCACCCTCCAAAGGGTTTTAAAATTGGCTGGCAGGACTGGGAGCTATGAAGAATTTTGGTCTAGGTCCAAATTAGGAAACTTCTGAGCCTATTCCAAGAAACAGTTGTAACAACGTTTGTAGGAGCCCTCCTCTTGGTCGAGTGTCCCTTTTGGGGTGCTGAACAAAACCCCAAAAGCTTGAGTTGATCTGGACACAGGTTAGGGAGATCTGGCTGATTGAATCCTGCCCAGAAATTGTGAATCCTGCCCAGAAATTGCTCTCCAGGCCTGCCGCAAGTCTTGTAACAGCCTTAGTTATGCTGGCTGTTTGATATTTGTAACAACCTTATCAAACTCTTAACAATCTTCAGCTGAATAACAGAAAACAAAGAAGAAATATAGAAAATAGAACCAATGGAAGGTTGAGAAGGGTGGAAGAGAATAATGGAATGAATATCTCACCCCTCAAGGAATTAGGCATACCCACCTCTCAATAACAGCCTTTCAGCCAAAGAGTATTCACTCAATAAACTCGTTAATCAAATCTAGTTATTACAATCGATGGGTGACTCTTTATAGGCTTACATAACTTGAACATAAAGCAACAATAAAATAAGAAACTAATGGACTGAAATAAGTACTTTCTAATTTGTGTCTAACTTGCTAGCCAAGCTTAACTAAAATTAGAAACCAATAACTGAACTCAAGAAGGAAACTATCCTTGTTACAAATAGAAAAGTAATTGACCAACAAAATAGGAAACTAGGAACTAACAAAAATAAAAGTTATTCCTAATATAGAAGTTGATGTAGCTCTTCTTCTTGAG
The DNA here is from genome assembly GCF_013358625.1 of Macadamia integrifolia. NCBI lineage: Eukaryota > Viridiplantae > Streptophyta > Magnoliopsida > Proteales > Proteaceae > Macadamia > Macadamia integrifolia. Next base: position 17,659,728 of record NC_056557.1, read on the forward strand.
GTTACTTTCCACCAACTAAAATACAGTTGTAGGGATCCTTTGGAAGATCTTTTGTAACCAAAACTTGGAGGAATCACTATTTATGTGAACAGTAACTTCATGTGGGGCTGCATAGAGATTGGAAACCTGGCCGCACATCTGTTTCAAGGCTGGCCCAAAATAGGCCAGATCTGGGCTGGCCCTTGCGTGGTTTGATCCATCCACATCACTGATGGTACAGTGGATCGTTACAAGACTAGACTTGTTGCCAATGGCCTCACTCAAACTTATGGGATTGACTACCAAGAGACATTTGCTCCAGTAGTTAAGATGAACACAATCCTTGTCATCTTATCCAGTGTTGTTAGCTTAGGTTGGGACCTTCAACAATTGGATGTGAAAAATGTATTCCTTTATGGGGAACTTGAGGAAGAAGTGTATATGAACATTCCTCCTGGGTTCACTTGCTCTAAAACCCAAGGAAAGGTGTGCAAGTTAAAGCGTGCATTATATGGGCTGAAGCAATCCCCTCATGCTTGGTTCAGGAATTTTCCCCAAGGCTATGATTGCTACAGTCTTCTCTCAAATTTATGTCGACCACACTCTATTCATCACGAGATCTAATGGGAAGATTGCGATATTGATCATCTATGCAGATGATATTGTTGTTACAGGTAATGATGTTGCAAAGATTTCTTGCCTCAAGAAAAACCTGGGTGAGGAATTCGAAATTAAAGATCGAGGATAGCTTTGTTACTTCCTTGGCATTGAAGTTGCCAGGTCTTCTCATAGAATCTACTTGTCTCAGCGAAAGTATATGCTTAACCTTCTTTCTAACATAGGTATGTTGGGGTGCAAGCATGCGGATACTCCTATTGATGCTAATGGTCACCTGGTTAGCAAGGAAGATGATTCTGTGGACAAGGGGAGATATCAAAGATTAGTTGGTCATTCAATCTATCTTTCTCATGCTCGCCCCGATATAGCATATGCCGTCACCTTTGTTAGTCAGTATATGCATGATCCTTACTCGATGACAAACACTGATGACCTTTTATTCTAGTCCCGCAAACGGTGACAATCTGTTACTAAAGATTTCCTGCTCAGTGAAGGCCTGTAATAAACAGATAAGAAACTGAACCGGAATGATGTTCGGGAAGGATGCTCCGATGCCAAAATCAGTAACAGTTCTAAATGTCTTACCTTCAATTATGCTAACTCCTCCTTATATACTAGTCGGCACTATCGCCCATTGGTTGCTCAGCCATTATCTTGCTGATCTGGATGTGAGCGCCATTGGTGGGCAAGTCCTTGTCTTGGCTGACATGGCAGAGCCTCTAACAGTTAACCTGAGCACAGTTGTACTCGAGTTTAATAACTGTTGACTTTACCATTGTAGGGTTTAGTGACCATGGTTTAGGGTTTAAAGTATCGGTCCGTATCGTACCGTATCTGCCCTTACTGATACGATACGGACCAATACAATACATGAAATTTTTAAAACCTTTTGTATTGGTACGTATCTTACGATACACCACCAATACACACCTATACGCACCGATACTCACCGATACGTACCGATACTCTATGGAAAATTCAAAATCGAAGTGAAATGTATGTTTCGGTATGTATCGGTACATATCGGTATGTATCGAACGATACACACCGATATATACCGATACAATCATAAAACGGCCATAATGGGTAATTTTTTAGAAAAACACAATTTTTTGAGATGTTTTTGTTCCAAAGTTGCTGCCAATCATTTTTTTCTCTAACTAAAGTGAAAATCAAGGTTGGGAACAAGGATTTTACATTTATGAGACAACTACAAACCTTGGATTCTTAGTGCGATACTCTCAATTTACTGTTTATGCATAATACACGTTATATATAGCTTTTTTTAACTATTTTTTTATGCAAAAGTGTATAAAAAAGTGTTTCATATCCATTTATGTGCGTATCTTTAGCGTATCTCAGATAGGATACAATACCCTCCGATACGTATCTTAATTTTGGCCGACCGATACTGGTACTTTAATCCTTGCCATGGTTAGGTTCAGGTGGCTATGGATGTCACCATCCTATAGTTAGCTATGGAATCTAGGTGATACGTTGGTGATAGAGACAGCTTCTCCCGTGATACATCTGGTTGATACACCTGGTTAGTGCAATCAACCTCATGTGGAGCCAATCAGTGCTTCTAGTAATGGAGACGACCAAGTCTCTTGAGGTCGGCTCCAGTCATGGAGTACTAGTCATGTGCTGTGTTTGCCATACTAGGTAGGTGTCATTAGGAAGCATGGGACCGACTAGGAAACGCAAAGCCGACCAAGAGGTGCAGGGACCGACCGGAACTGCTAGAGGTTCCTCTCGCCTTGTCGGCGATCACCGTCCTCACGAACTAATGACATACATCTTTCTCTAATCGGCCGACCACATTATGGTATATCACTAAAAATGTCAAAAATTTCCATAACAACTTTTAAGCAGTACTGGACACCACTATCTGGAAAGGTTTTTCCCATATTTCGTGACATAAAGCATAAAATTCGCTTATTAAGCCTCCTAGACTTCCTAGGAAAGTGAAGGCAACGTCAACCTGATAGTATTATGCGCAACAGTTGAGATTCAGAGTGTTATCTCAATTGATGTAAAATATCATCAAATAACGAAAGTTTAGACAAAAACAGCATCAAAACTTTACTAGTCATTGCCAACAATAATGGTGTAACTCCTTCTCAGAAAAAAATAATTAACTCAAAACCCCACTAAAAATAGTCTAAATTTTACTTCAACCAGATTAGTATGACAAGGAGAAACTTAAGTATGAGTTCCTTGCGAAACCAAGTTCTGCCACAATAGAACCGTCTGATATTTCAAGAAGAAATTTATGGGGACCAAGTCATTAAAAGCTGAGCTCACCGTCATCCACCGACACCTGAGAGCAACATCACGGACAGTCTTGTCACGAAGTGTGGCTGCAATCTTGATGTACCTCATGATACTCGGTTCATCAGCATACCTAATTATTTCACGTAGGGTAGTTAATATCTGCATGACTTCAAATGAAAGGAAATAAAGAAAATATAACATTTATGAGCAATCAATTGGAGAGTTCCACGTCATAATGTTAGAGAAATCCATGACCAACTTCCAGAAAAAAAAAAAAAAAAAAACATTGAAGTCGTTACAGCCTAAAAACCATTGCAATCTTGAAAGTAAAGGCATGATACTTGATGTCAGCAGCAATTTATTTAATCTAAAGAGTTTTAACAGGGAAATAAGCGGGAAGAGTAATCAAGTACACAAAACTAACGTTCTTTAAACTCCTTGACGTAGGGCAGGTTGATGAACCATAAATAGGTGGGGGCAACAAAGAAATAGAAGACAATGTGTTAATTTAGGAGAGAAAGTCAGCAAACTAGGTCTTAGACTGTCTAATGCATATTGTTGTAGAGCCTTTTCTTATTTTCTGTTAGTTAATTGGATCCAGGCTGATTTCTTCAGGAACTCCAGGGCCCTTGGCATGCTGGCCCTTTGCCCCGTCTCTTTCTATTACATCTTCCAAAGCCTTCAGCAATGTTCATTAAAACTTGGAAATCAGGTCTGGTGAAAGGGTTTAGACTTCTGAAAGCCTATCAGGGTCAGTTGAGAACATCATATCTTCAATTTGATGGCGACACCTTCATAATGTCTGTAAGGCTTCCGCTCTCAAATGAGATGTCAGCAGCTGTTCTTAAGTTGTTTTGGAACCATCAGGATTGAAGAGAGACTAAGAAAAAGTGAAGACCATAGGGCTGGCTCATTTGATATTGAAGCTCTTGTAACATGTCTGAGCAGAAAGAACGGTTCACTAACATAATTGGACCATTTAAAATCCATATGAGATCCAACCATAGAAAGATTTTGTACTTGCTTGACCTTTAGGAGAAGGGACTCTCTTGCAAGGAGCTGATATCATCTTAACTCAACTTTTCTGTTCCAACTTATTGCCTGATGAACAATAAACATCAGATACAATACCTTGTCACTAAGCTCAGCTGGCACTTTCAAAAGTATCATGTTTCTTCCCTGAATTAAATGTACTTGAAAAAGATGCTGGTGCGGTTTAAAAGTTTTTACTGTCCTCTGCACATTGTGAATGAAGAAAGTCTTTCTAGAAAATGGCTCTATAGAAATGTTCAGAAACAAATAGTGTGCAGAGAAGGGTGGTAGCTGCCTAGTATAACTCAACAATAATTGGGATCCAAAATATTCAGAAATGATGAGTAGTATCCTTCCTTAAAAATCAGTGGACATGTTTGTACTAAACAGTTGTATGGAATGCTATGGTCGAGTAACAAACTTTGTATGGTATAAGGGGAATTTTCTTTACTTTCAAATGGAATCATTTGACTAGTCAACAAAAGTAAATGAGTATCCTAAGAAGTTGCAACTACATCATAAAGGAGTTTGGAAAGAAATATGGAAAATTTAACCCAATTCGATAACTTAACAGGACACTTTTTTCAATGGGTGAAGCAGCACCAAGTGATGTAATACTGAAATTGAGGAAGCTCAAAACAGTACCAGGGTAGGATCTTTTCTCAGAGAATAGGGAATTCTAGATATGGAGAATAGGATATTGCTAAAACTTGTTGAAAGATGAAAAAAAGATGGAACAATAAACAATAATATAACACCCGGGCTTCACACCGCAAGGTGGATCGACTGGATCAAACACCAACCTACCTTGATCAAACACAAGGGATTTCTTGATCAAACACAAGAGATTCTTGATCAAACACAAGAAGAGAGTTGCATAAGCAAACTTTGATTTCAAATTCTGAGTTGTTTTTTTGAATGCTTACAATTGATCCCTATTTATAGGACCAACTCAACAAAACATTACATACCCAACTTCCAACTAACAATAGTAGAAAGTCTTCACTTATTAAAGTTGGGGTAGGAAAGTCTTCACCTTCCAACTACTAAAGTTGGAAAAGTCTTCACCTACCAACTACCAAAAGTAGAAAAATCCTCACCTCTTAAAGTTACAATGGAAAAGTCATCCCCCAACTACCAAAGGTGGAAAAGTCTTCATCCCCCACCTACCAAAGGTGGAAAAATCTTCATCCCCCAACTACCAAAGGTGGAAAAGTCTTCATCCCCCAACTACCAAAGGTGGAAAAATCATCACCTCTTAAAGTTGGTATGGGAAAGTCTTCACCCCACCATTACTTACAAAAGTGAGTTGATTCTCCTCCCCCTTTTTAGAAAAGTAAAAAGTAAAAGTAAAAGTAAAAGTACCTTCTAAACATTTATTGACCCCATGACTGGTTCAACTAATGAACCAAACCACTGCTAGACCAAAACATGTAAACCAGAGTAACTAATCCCGTATGCATACCTATTACCATGGTTTAGACTCATTAAACTATTGAAGTTGCCTATTACATTAAAAAAAACCCTTGGACCAAAGGCCCAACATGCATATAACCCAACCATAGACTTATTCCTAAGAAAACAAACCCATTTTGGTGATAAATCTGCATCAACTCTCCCCAGCTTGAAAAAATTCGCCCTCGAATTTTGTAGTGATGAGGGGGAAACCACATGTGATTAGCATCTTTAACCATTCCCAAACAAAACTCGAGTGGTGTAGGAACGTTGGGGATAAAGTCTGCAACGTGTGGAGTTCTCTCTTCAAAGAACCATGGTGGCATAATGAACTCTACATGATCATCCTCTGAATCAATATAGGTTGTGAAAGTTGAATTCATAGAGTCCTCAACATTGGTAATCTCCTTGGCAAAGACTTGAGGGATAAGCTCCAACTTTTCAAGAACAATGTCTTCAATGTCGATTTCTTCCACATGAGTCTCAATGATGGGATCATCATTGTCTAACCCCTCTTTGACAGTAGAAATTGTTGGAATTTCTTCCACACTAACCTCAACTTCTGACTTTGGTTCGGTGATGGGAGGTGTCATCTCATGTTGCTCCTTTGCATATTGTACAAGAATGGCCATGTGGTCTGTTAATTCTTTCATGCTCTTGTCACCAGTGGGTGGTTTTTGGAAATCTAAAGAAGACTTTAAAGGGGACTCGGGTGGAGGGAAGTACATTCTTCGTTCATGTTTAGATAGGCACATGCCCGCCAACTCGTACTTCATTTCTTCCCAAGTAATGGGAGATCTACCATGATCTTTTAGATCCCTTTCTTTGGTTCTCCACCACTCGCGGGCTGACCCAACTAGCTTAGTATGCGCTAGGTTCATCTTGTGCGACTCAGATAATTCAAACCGGTCAAAGTAGTTATCTAAAGTAACCAACCAATCAAAAAATACCTGGGAATCATGCTTGTCGCTGAACTCCTTTAATTCAAGCTTGACCTTCTGTGATTCATTAGCACGTCGACGGGGTGCTTCAAGATCACCATTGAAATAAGATCTTACATGCTCCTCAAAGGTAGGTGGTGCTGTAGGGGTTCTTTGTTGTGCCCTTTCAGCACTTCTCCTATGTTGACGATGCACAGCAGATTGTAGTTGATACCTGTCCTCCCTTTCGAATGGTACATTGCTACCTTGTATTGGAGTAGTACTTTGATTCTCAAGTGATTGCAACCTCGCACTTATGATCTTCTGTCCAGTAGAGAGCTGTTGAAGCATCTCAATGACTTTTGCCATTGGATCAGGTGGAGGCGGCGGCCACTGTGACTCATTCTCTGCCATCCTCTGATACCAATTGATGTAATACTGAAATTGAGGAAGCTCAAAACAGTACCAGGGTAGGATCTTTTCTCAGAGAATAGGGAATTCTAGATATGGAGAATAGGATATTGCTAAAACTTGTTGAAAGATGAAAAAAAAGATGGAACAATAAACAATAATATAACACCCGGGCTTCACACCGCAAGGTGGATCGACTGGATCAAACACCAACCTACCTTGATCAAACACAAGGGATTTCTTGATCAAACACAAGAGATTCTTGATCAAACACAAGAAGAGAGTTGCATAAGCAAACTTTGATTTCAAATTCTGAGTTCTCCTTGAATGCTTACAATTGATCCTATTTATAGGACCAACTCAACAAAACATTACATACCCAACTTCCAACTAACAATAGTAGAAAGTCTTCACTTATTAAAGTTGGGGTAGGAAAGTCTTCACCTTCCAACTACTAAAGTTGGAAAAGTCTTCACCTACCAACTACCAAAAGTAGAAAAATCCTCACCTCTTAAAGTTACAATGGAAAAGTCATCCCCCAACTACCAAAGGTGGAAAAGTCTTCATCCCCCACCTACCAAAGGTGGAGTCTTCATCCCCCACCTACCAAAGGTGGAAAAATCTTCATCCCCCACCTACCAAAGGTGGAAAAGTCTTCATCCCCCAACTACCAAAGGTGGAAAAATCTTCATCCCCCAACTACCAAAGGTGGAAAACCTACCAAAGGTGGAAAAGTCTTCACCTCTTAAAGTTGGTATGGGAAAGTCTTCACCCCACCATTACTTACAAAAGTGAGTTGATTCCCCTCCCCTTTTCTAGAAAAGTAAAAAGTAAAAGTAAAAGTCACTTATTGACCCCATGACTGGTTCAACTAATGAACCAAACCACTACTAGACCAAAACATGTAAACCATAGTAACTAATCCCGTATGCATACCTATTACCATGGTTTAGGCTCATTAAACTATTAAAGTGGCCTATTACATTAAAAAACCCTTGGACCAAAGGCCCAACATGCATACAACCCAACCATAGACTTATTCCTAAGAAAACAAGCCCAATTTGGTGATAAATCTGCATCAGTTAGTAGTCAAACGTTGGAGGAGTCTATATAAGTCTTGGTCTCAATATTGTAAGGGTATTTTTTCATCTAATTAAAAGTGTTGTTTTAGAAGTTGGTTTCCCTCAAAGAAACCAGTTTGTCTTTTTCTTATTCACCCAAAATAGGTGAAAATAAGAACAAAGGCAAGGATCGGGAGCTGGCATACTTGACTCGTGATAAAGATCAAGGAAGTTGGGACTCTTCCACACGAGTTACCCAGCAAGTTATCATGCCCATAACAACACGAGCGATAAAGATCAAGGAAGTTGGGACTCTTCCACACGAGTTACCCAGTCAAGTTATCATGCCCATAACAATACAAGCCTTGGGAGAACTCAACCCCCATAAACTGCCTTATAAGGTGAGGAAACCCAAGACCACATCCACCCACATCAAATCTCTTTTGTAACCAATGTGGGATCATGGAATTGTAACATACCACACTTCCATACCCACTCCAGATCAGGTAGCCCTTTCTAAGCGGGTCCACTCTGCTCTAGGGTCTGTTTGGTGGCAGGTAGCCCCTCACTAGTAGCTTCACTCTAGCAGCAAGTTGCCCCTTTTGTGTGAGGGTTGGGACCACAGATTAGCTGATCTAATATCACTTTACAAACCTTGGGAGAATTCAGCCCCAAAAACCAGCTTATAAGGTGAGGGAACCCACGACCATATCAACCCACATCAAAACTTTTTCATAACCGAGGTGGGATCAGCCCCCCATATCACCGCTATGGGATCCTAACATACCAAAAGATAAAATACCCCTACTATATCGAGAGCAAAACTTATATAAACTCCTCCATTCATTCCACTACCTCCTACATTATAGAACTAACCACTCATCCTAAAGAGTATGACCTTCCTCAAGCTAACAACTTACAAGGACTCTTTCAATGTACAAAATTCTAAAAACCCAACTAACCCCTCCCGTGGACTGACAGATGGACATCCACTAATAACAACACTTGACAATCTCTTACTCAACCCATATTACAAGGACTTAATTGGAGAAAAAATAGGAAAACATAAGCATGTAACAGCAAACCTCTTCAAGGAGCAGAAAAGACTTGATCCTAAATAAAGTGTACCACAAGCTAGACATAAAAACCAGGCCCAGCTTTGCTTCTTCTAGGGAATTCAGGGTTGGAAACTCAAGCAAGTTGGGAAAAGAAACCATGATTTATTGTTTATCCTGGACCACAAATTTTGGGAAGGATTGGCCTATTTGGGTCTCTGTAAGAGCTGTCGTTCGGTTATGTGTCCTTCAACCAATAAGTTAAATGGTCCGTTCAGGATAAGCAGGAAGGCATAACATAATGATAAAGCAAAAAAGAGAAACATAATGAAACTGTTAATTCATAACCAGAATCGCAATATACTTACATGCCATTCGTGGGCTCACCATATACATTAAAACTGTCATGAAATAATAAAATACTGCAATGTGTTGTGCAAGGAAGCGATCAAACCACCACGAGTTTCCTCCCAGTTCCTGCAATCAAACCACCATAACATCACTAAATAGAAAGCAACATGAAAGTAAAACTTCAAAGTCTATCAGCTCACTAATCTTATTGTTAAATTTCGGAACTCAATCTGGCCTTATTGAACAGGTATATATGAGAACATTAGAACAAAAAAATGCATCTGTAAAATTTAATACCATGGTACCACAATGATCGTAACAAGAAAACATAAAGGTATCAAAGTTGTTAGGAAACAGAAAATTAGATTCCTGAAAACATGGCTTGAAAGAGACATAGATTCAGACCTCCATGATAAGAAGATGGTGCATCTCATTCCAGCTCTCAGCAAAATGCACTTTCAAATAATCTGATCTTCTCCACCAACCAAAACTCTCATACATATGTAGAACAGACATAAAGGCTGCCAGAACAACAAAGTACTGTTATAGCTATTCATCCCCAAAAAAAATGTTATAGCTATTATGCATGATACAGCATAATGTTCAAAACCTGACATCCATGCAATTACTCAGCAATATAGCAAGTTAATGATCAAACTGACAATGATTTGAAGAACTAGAGACATCTGAAAAAGGATTCCACCAATCATCACATAAATCAGTAACGATAAAAAACCAGGATCCATGATCCATCTCTGGACTCACTCACCAACAGGTTTCTTCCTATTCGTTGACCATCAAAATAGTCATCTGAGAATGGTTGGTATAGACTTAGAACAGGCTTCTTCCTATTCGTTGACCATCAAAATAGTCATCTTAGCATGGTTGTTACAGACTTAGCATAGGACAAGAAATTAAAGTTTTTCTTAACATCTGAGCAACAGTTAAGTGGTGGTCCCAGAATATGAGGTACCGTTCTTCTCCCCCTTTTGAGAGACCACTAATCATCAAACCAAATCACATAAACAATAAAGCCACATGAATGATAAATAAATTAGAAATTGTGGCACTGACCAAAATAAGGAACTCTTGCGATAGTCTCCAGCACAAAAAACCTAGCATAATTCCGGTCATGGTACAGAGTATCAAGTATCTTTATAACTGAATCCTGCAATGATCAATAGAGTGTTCAAAGATGAAAAAGAACGGTTCTATCAGGGGGTTCTTAAGAATTAAAACATCTCCAATATTTGTAAGTATGCCATCTCATGAAGCCTTGAGGTACATAAATTATAAAATCAGGGTAACCTCCAAGAATCTCAACATAGGGACGTGGTAGGGACTGAGGCCACACTGTTTGTATAGGAGATCGACAAAGCCAAATTGAGATATTATTACTTTTTCCCCAGGTTGTAAAACAACTGATTGCAACTGAATCCAAGAGCCTCAACAGCAATAAATTTTTGAAGAATAATACATTTAAAAAAAAAATGATAACAAAATCGGAACCAGATAGCATGAATGACGTATTGTAAGATAAATTTAGCAACAGAACATATTATAGGCAACTCTGCACCAAACAAATGCGAACAACTTTGGCAAATGATGAAAATGAAGAAAGATCCAGAAGCAAAGAAAATTAACCGTGAGAAAGATATTTATGGATTGCTCAAACTTGATGACCCAACTCTCCAATGCACTGACGGATGTATTCTCCGATGTATCCCCGTTGCTTCCTTCCCCATCATTCTGAGGAAAGCTACTTGGTTGGAAGGACTTCTCCACAACTACCTTCTCTTCTTCATCTTGCAAAATTGTTGCTTGGACTCTACAAAATTTTCTACATAAAACACAAGAAAAGGAACTCCTTAAAAACAAAAGACAAGTCAACAACTCAATTAAAACCACAACTTTTTTCCCAAGAAAATCTTTAACAATACGTACTGATACAATTGGACAATCTCTGTTTCTAATTTCAAAAGAATCAAGAGAAGTTCCTGACCTCTTAACACATTTATGCTGATATAAATTGTTGAGATCCAAATTACTCACAGACAATTTACCACATTTCTAAGGATTGTCTTCAATTTAGCATATATTGACAACAAGCACATTTTGAATATCGCTACAGAGTAGCGAACTCCACCTCCCCACCCCTAAAAAAAAAAAAAAAAAAGAAGGAACCCTTCAGCTTCGCGAACATATGAAACACAATTCGCTCAAATTCAAGAAATTTCTTGAATGATTGTTTAATAATTTACGGAAATTGAGGGAATATTACCAATAAAAATTCAAGGCATCATCGTGATTCCTTCAACTTCTCGTCAAGAGCATATGGGAGGTCCGAGGACTATTATCAATCATAAGTCGAACCCCATAAACCCGGTACGACAGAAAGGGGGAGTGGGGAACAGCCAATAATAATGAAAATAAAATTAATTAATTAATTAATTAAAAGAAAAAGAGCTCACCTCCTGAAAGATCGATGCGAAGAACAGGAAGAAAAAGACAAGGGGTTGTAAGTAAAACGGTTTCGTGAGTTCAAAGAAGCTGAGCTTGCCCTGCCTTTCACTGAGGTCAGGGACGAAGACGGCCAGACTGAAACTGCAGAGATGGACGAAGTCGCCATGAGGGAACCTCTCTCTCTCTCTCTGAACTAATTAAGTTGGAAATCGCATGGGGATTGGGGAGTGGAAAGACGGAAGGACTAGTCGAAGGCAGCTGTTTTCACGTATCGCCAGCCGTTCGGACTTTCCTTTTCCGTTTGCTCTCCGCTCTAGCAGATTCTCTTTGAAGTTGAGTGTTGTTGCCGTTGGCTTGTTGCGCGCGCTTCGATCGTACACTTGCATCTCACTAACAACTAACAACTTGGGGTGTCAATTCCAGGGCCACGCCAGACTGGATCGGATCCGACCAGTCAAGCCCAAAACCGGTTCTAAAGGATCCGATTCAAGTCCGGCCCGATTGGAACCAGTTTTTCTAGTGTAAGAGCCTCACCTGACTAGGACTAACCGACTAACGACTACGTACCTGCCTTAGCCTGACTAAGCCTGCCTTTTACCCTATCTGAAATTACTATTCTACATTTCTACCCCTAACCCATAAGAATAAATATCCACTTTAGAGAGGGCAACAACTGCTAGCCCACTAGCCCGTCAAAGGTCAATTACTCCAAGTAGGTAACCTGATTAAAACATGAAACCGATTTACCGATAATAAATAGTATCATGCCCATTCAATGTAAGCCTGATTAATTGATGGTCAATCACGATACAAATAGAATAATTGGTCAAACCTCAGTAGTCCGGACTCCGGAGACTCCGGACCAGTTTTTTTTTTTCCTTTTTCTGCTAGAACCATATTCGAGAATGAGTACTTTTTTTCTTGAAGACGAAGGATTACACTGACCGTACATCTAGATTGTGCATGCCGACTTATGGGAAAACATATGATTGGTATATGGCTTGACCGATAAAATAACTTTTTTTTGGAACGTTATCAAACGCAACTTTAATTATAAAATTTGATACATGGCTAGACCGATGAAGAAGACTTAGGTAGGTCACATTGCAATCGTATGTAAATACAAACTTGCAATATAATTGAATTTTAATTTCGTTGTATAAAATAGGAATGAGTTTTCATTTTTTTTTTTTTTTTTGGAAAATAGGAATGAGTTTTCACACATCCACATTCAGAGGAGAACAATGGTCTCGACCCCATTCGTGGGTTGCCTAAATGTTATGGTGAATTGGGAATTGTGTGGATAGGCACCCATCTATGCATCTGCGATTTAAGTGGATATTGTGGTGGTTGACTGCATGGTGAAGGAAAAGTATCTCCTATAAAATGAGGACAAAGTTTTCTTCCAACAAACATGAAAGTTTACAATACCATTATAGGTCCACAAACCCTATATATACATTATATATATATATATATATATATGTGTGTGTAAGGTTTTAGCATATTTTCCAAGTATGTATCATCCCTTGTGCATTTGAAGTCACCATAATTAAGGGATTCCTCTTCACTATAACTTAAGAAAAACTCATTTTATAAAAAAAGTTATTGAGAGGTCTTCAAATGGTCATGTAACTCTTCTCCAATTGAGGTTGCATGTTAGAATAATTTCTCAACTCTATATAAAGGAATTGCTCCGATGAACATAATATTTTATACCACATCTATGGAGCCCATAGTTCATGAACATATTGTCCTTGTAATCTCATGGGCTGAATTTCAGTCTAATTGATAAACTCGGGTTCCACTCAAATTGCCATGTGGCAAATAATACCACTAATATGAATATTTAAAAATTAATAATTTCAAAAAAGATTGTGCCTACATGATATCACAATCCAATCACACGCCAAGAAAATTTATTTTCCTTGAAAATACTCACTATACAATAGGGCTTATAATGCCTTAACTACGATGCTTGGTATTCAAATCATAGTTTTAGGTATCAGTTTTGGATCAGTCGATCCAATCAATATCGGTCACGAATGATACCTATATGACACCAATAAGTATCATTAGTATCTAGTAACAAGGTGTTTTTATGAATTTGCATTTAATTCAGATCGATACTATTCAATACATATTGATATCATATTGGTATTGACCGGTATCGCATGATACCAAATCCGATACCGTGAACTAAAATTATGGTTCAACTAAGGATATATGGCTACTGGCCAGGTAGCTGGAAGTCGTAACAGTCATGCTACCGAAAAAAAAAAACCCAATTTCCTTGTTACTTAAGAGGCCTGGGCCTATCTGTGAATAGGCCTGATATTGGGCCCTTTATACCCTGTACTGGGCTCGTCCCGACGAATCGTGATTCTTACCATTAATGTTGTCCCTAAGGAGACACGTGGAAACACACCATTGGTTTCCATACGTGTATCGCTGCGACGGGTCTTGCGATTCTTGCTCGAACCGAGAGCTGTGAAAGCTCAAATCCGTGGGGGGTTTCTAGAGAGTCAAGAGGTTTATGCTCAGTTCCTTCGGCCGAGAGATAGAGAGAGAGAGAATGTCTCCGTCGTCTGTTACTTCGATCGCACTTCTCTTGTTCTTCCTCCAGCTCGGAGGTAGCGTTAGTGCGCTTTACGGACCCTCGTCGCCTGTTCTTCAACTCACTCCGTCGAACTTCGAATCCAAGGTAATCTTGATCTTCCATTTGCATTTGCATCAATCTATGTTATGCCAATGTTATTGATCTGGCAAGAGATTTTAAGAATTAAAGAAATTACAGAAGAAATTTGAGAAAATTTGAAATATTTTCTATATCTAGATACATGGTTCTTCTGTTGGCTATTATATTCGCATTTCCAATTTATTCATTACCATATTGCTTTCTAACTGAATTTTTGGGAATTGTCTTAGGTTTTAAACTCAAATAGGATTGTTCTTGTTGAATTCTTTGCGCCGTGGTGTGGTCATTGTCAAGCTCTGACACCTATATGGGAGAAGGCAGCCACTGTGTTGAAGGGTGTAGCTACGGTAGCGGCTCTTGATGCTGATGCACACAAGTCGCTTGCTCAGGTGTGGTACAGAAATGATCTTTAGCTTCACCTCAGTCGACTGAATTGTTTGATTTAGAAGCATCGTATTGACAATGATTCCTTGTCTTACTAGTTAAAGGGGACTCTGAACTGGATAATAGTGGTGGAGTAATAGAGAAAAAAGGTTAATATATGTCTTCGCAAATTATCCTAAGGAGACTTGCATACCATAGTATATTATCATTGATTTAGTGCAAGTGTTAATCACTTTAGTGGAAATATAAGGTGTCTTATAAGCAAGAATAGCACCTTACAAAGTTTATGATATCTTTTTAATCAAGAAGGCCTCCGCACATGATATCTGTTTCTCATTCTCTTGGATATCAATTCATTTTCTTTTCAAAAGGATCTTCTTTGGCAGATAGGCATTGTTGAACATCTTTTCTCGCCCCTAGTTATCTATGCTTTTATGAACCACATTCATATAAATGTAGGAATATGTGATTACTCGGTGCCTCTTACCCTTTATGTGACACAGATTTATTGCTCTAAGCCTATGGAACAAGGACATGGACATGTGTCTTGGCTTTGGCATGGTAACTCAAAAATCTTGAGGCATGAAAATTTTTGTATCTATAAATGATGATTTTCTTTTCCTTGTAGCCAATCACCTAGATGCAGCTATAGTTACTATACTTTTGTTCTGCAGGCAATGTTCCTTTCCCTTCTCTTTGAAGAAAACATAATGTATATGATCTACAGTGATTTCAATGATTTTGGATTATAACATTGTTTATTATTAGAAATCCTCACATGTAATAGTATAACTGTATACAGTGTGAACATGTTCTTGTTGTAACTTTTATATTGGTTTGCTTGTTTAAAAATCTTTTGTGTTCCCATTCAGTCTCTAATAATCCATGCTTTAGAAGATTTTGTACCCATGAATTGTCACCTCTAATGCTTAGTCTTCTGTTTCACGTAGGAGTATGGAATTAGAGGGTTTCCAACCATAAAGGTGTTTGCACCCGGCAAGCCTCCAGTAGATTATCAAGGAGCAAGGGATGTCAAACCTATAGTAGAATTTGCACTCCAGCAGGTTTGTTGTAACAAAGTGAAATTTGGGCATTCTTGCGAAGAATTTTCCTTTTGTTTTACACCCCTCTCTTTTTCACTTGGGATTCTTTGCTTAGTTTCACCTATGTTTTCTCCCTTTTTTGTGCATTAGAAGCTAAAACTCCCATGTGTCGAAAAAGAGAAGCAACATTTTTTTTTGTTACATTCAAGTGCAAGAGTAAAGAACAAAGAACTGAATTTGAATTAAATATTAGTGAAAAGGTCGTTTACATGGCCTCATGGCAGACATCCAAGGTCTACCATGTTTGAGCCACGTGGCAAGATGATCTTGTCAAACTCACTGTCGGGGTAGTACACCACCTTTGGTTTGTGGTCCTATCTCATCAACCTTGTATTGAACTATTATCCTTGTATTTTCAATCATTAAACAAGTTTCCATGATGGGTCCAGATCTGGATAAATCTCGGATGGACGCATGTGATTCCATATCTGGTGCAAAACCTGTATGGATCCTGCATATAAATCATTTGTTTAATTTTGAGAACATTTGATTATGATATGCTCTGGATTTAACGTACTTGTATGTGGTACTGTTCACCTTATCTCCTCCTCTAAATAAAATTTAGTCCATTTCAATTTTTTTTCTCTTGGCTCTACTAACTTTTGGGAAGTTGTTTATGTCTTGTTTCTCAGTTGCCTGTTTCTCTATTTGTGCATAACTTTTTCCCTTGTAAGTTCATATTTGAATAAACACTGAATGGCTTTAATTCATTACAGATTAAGGGTCTTTTGAAGGAACGTTTAAATGGAAAGACAGCCGGAGAATCAAGTGAGAAATCAGAACCTAGTGCATCAGTAGAACTAACTTCTCGCAATTTTGACGAAATGGTAGTTAAAAGTAAAGATCTCTGGATTGTAGAGTTCTTTGCACCATGGTAAGTGTTTATCATTTATAATGACTTTAGTTGGTTCCACAGGGTAATCATAGGATTGCATCACTCTCTGTAGTTAAGGTCACTGCTTGATCAACCAGTCTTTTCTGTGCATCTCTATCAGTGCAAATTATGTAATAACTTCTTAAATGCTCTTAAGGTGATCACTAGTGCACAATATATTCAGTAGATTGTTGCATATTAATAAATAGCCTGCATCCTATCTCCCACCACCCATGAGTGGGAAAAGAGTAACTGGAATATAAAGGAATTGAATATTTGCTGATAGATAATATCATAACAAAACTGTATAAGGATGTAACCAAACCTTCCATCACAGTTTTTGTACCTCATTTAAGCTGTAAACTGCACCATGTAATTGACTTTTTGTAATCTCAACTGTCTCAAAAATAAAAAGAAAAAGATCATCTTTAGGTCATATGTACCAAAAAAGAGGGCTTTGTTTTTCCATACTGCAAAGTGCTTTCCAACTGAAACTTACTCTATAAGTAGGGGAAAGCATGTGTGCTTAAAATTCTGCACTCAAGCTAGAGAAAGAAGACCATCTCCAGAAGAAAAGAAAGTGACTTACACATGTGCCATTCCACTTGTTACTGAAGAATATGATAATCAAATAGATGGAAGCCATCTCATTTGTTAATGAGGTGCAAGATTATGTATTTCTAGTACAAGCAACATGATCTCAAGGTTCTGCAAGTCTGTAAAGAGGTTGAAAAGTTACACTCCATAAAATGAAAATTGCCCGAAATTCTTTTGTGAAAGATTCACCTTTTGACCATGTGCCATAGTGCCATCTTTGTTCTGAAATTTCTTTGGAGATGGCATGCCCTGCACACTGTCCAATGGGATTCAACCATAAAACTGAAAACTGTAGTTGGTATAAGTTGAAAATTGCAATTGAGCTTTGTGATGCAGCTGGTAGTTGTACATCCAGAGAGACCTTGGTAGGGAGCACAAGTTGAACTTACCATATAAGAAGACGAACCACGTGTGTGCTCAAAAATCTGCACTCAAGCTAGAGAATGATGAAACATCCTTAGGTGATGGAGGACCCATTATGTTGTTAAGTTTCCTCTACTTATATGGTAAGTTTCAGTTGGAAACTTTACCATATAAGTAGAGGAAAGCATATGTGCTTAAAAATATACACTCAATCTAGGGAATGATGAAACATTCTAGGGTGGTGGAGGACCCATTTTGTTGTTAAATATGAAAGGAGTTAAAAGAAGACCGTCTCCAGAAGAGAAGAAAATGACTTACACGTGTCATTCCACTTATTACTGAAGAATATGATAATCAGATAGATGGAAGCCATCTCATTTGTTAATGAGGTGCAAGATTAGGTTGTTCTAGTACGAGTGATCTTTAGTTTTCACAAGTCTGTAAAGAGGTTGAAGGGTTATACACCATAAAATGAAAAGTGTCCAAAATGGTTTTGTGATAGATTCACCTTTTGACCATGTGCCATCTCTGTTCTGAAATTTCTCCAGAGATGGCATGCACTGCTTACTATCCAACGGGATTCAACCCTAAAACTGAAAACTTTAGTTGGTTTAAGTTGAAAATAGTTGAAAATAGTTGCAACTGTGTGTTGTGGTAATTGTACATCCAGAGAGACCTTGGCAGGGAGCACGAGGGTATAAATAGTTCAATATATGTT
Organism: Macadamia integrifolia; assembly: GCF_013358625.1. Lineage (NCBI taxonomy): Eukaryota > Viridiplantae > Streptophyta > Magnoliopsida > Proteales > Proteaceae > Macadamia > Macadamia integrifolia. The sequence continues at coordinate 17,678,087 of NC_056557.1, forward strand.
TGTAAAAAAATTCAAATTAACATTCCTTTGTGAGACGAGCATTTTTTTTTTTTTTTTTGGATGGTATTCTTTTGTTACTGTTCTTGGTGGTAGTTATGGAATTCCCACCTTTTGAAGACTTGTGTATCCCATTTGGGTGGTCATCATTTAAGAATGACTTATTGAAGAAAGAAAAAGGAATTCTAAAACATCCATCCTTCATTAATCTATCAAAAAAAAAAATTCTTATTTTCTTAAAATATCATGCATAACTATCTTAGAACTCGAATTTCTCACATTTTTGCATTTTTTGATTTTGATGTTAATTCTATTTGACTTTCCTTCCCCCTCCCTTCTGTTCCCTCAAAAGGTGTGGACACTGTAAGAAGCTGGCACCAGAGTGGAAGAAAGCTGCAAAAAACTTGAAGGGGAAGGTGAAGCTGGGGCATGTTGATTGTGATTCAGAGAAGGTAATTTTGGAACATAAATGCTCATGTGGGTGTTCTGTAATTCTCTCCCATGCTGAACCCCTATTCCACGTCCCAAAAAATAAGAAAAAAGAAAGAAAGAGAAGAAGCAGCAAAAGTTTATGTAACCAGTAAATAATTCTATATGTGTCTGAACTTCAATGTGACCTGCGCTTTAGATCTAGTTTGGACTCCCACACCATATACAATCCCCCTACAAGGTAAGAGAGAGAGAGAGTTGCAAGTTTTTGTAACCAGTAAATTCATAGGTGTCTGAACTCTTATGGGGGATGGCTTTTAAGCTTAGCTGGAAACTTGTAGAGTTACGACCTGTCAGAATTTTAACTTGAATGCTCCTTTCTGAAGCTGGCAGCCTAAATTTACATCCCTTCATTTCACTTCCTATTAAGCAAATACAGGATAAAAATTTGCTTGCTATCCAACTAGCATTTTGTGCCTAGTTCTCTTTATCTTTTTTTTTTTTTTTTTTTCCTGATTATTCCAATTACTGCTCATTTACCTTCTTGGGTCTTCTGACACCACAATTTGTACTGCTGATAGGATAAGGCTTCTGATCTATTCGAATCAGAAACTGGATAGAAAGCGAATTGAGATCGTCTGTAGCGCTACAGGGCGTGTACCGCACAACCAACAACCAGGAATACCTTGGGCTGCGTTCTGAGCATTCCTGGTCGTTGGATCATTGGATGTGCACTACACACCCCGTAGCGCTACAGAGTTGCCCGATCCATAGGAAGCTAGAACTGCAGGCTATGAGCTGTCATGACAGTCAAATTATGCCGTCATGTCACAGTCAGATTTTGGAATCTGATTTCTTTTTTCTTCCTCTGCTGTTACTGCTTCTGAAACCTTGATTCTACAACGTTTTTCCATCTGAGGTTATACAGCATACTAGAGAATGAACCATGCAAACTCGCTCTCTTTCTCTCTGGGTCTCATTTGTGTGCATGTGTGAAAGCACAAGAGTTTAGTTGTAAGAGTTTATGATGGTTACCAACTTTGCATAACTTTGCATACTGGCTTATTGGTTGGTATGGTTTCTAATGGGGTGAGGTCACCAGTCTCTCATGAACAGGTTTAAAGTACAAGGATTCCCCACCATATTGGTTTTCGGCGCTGACAAAGACAGCCCTATCCCATATGAAGGTGCACGAGTTGCCGCAGCTCTTGAAGCATTTGCACTAGAGCAGCTGGAGACAAATGTAGCACCCCCTGAAGTAACCGAGCTGACTGGTCCTGTAAGAAATTCTCTTCGCCACTACATGTTTAAAATCATTATGAAGTTTATGCGTTTGATGGTAGTAACAAGTCCTGGATGTGTAGGATGTGATGGAGGAGAAATGCAGTTCAGCTGCCATCTGTTTTGTTGCTTTCCTCCCTGACATTTTGGACTCTAAGGCAGAGGGAAGGAACAAGTACCTTGAGTTCTTGTTATCAGCTGCAGAAAAATTTAAGAGAAGTCCTTACAGGCAAGTTATTTCATTGCTAGAGGTCCCTTGAATCAAGTTGAGGCTTTGGAACCTGTCTAGACTAAAATCACAACCATCAAATACTTAAATTTGAGATCTTTATAGCTTTATTAGTTATCGGACATCATTTTTGTTTAAGTATTACCATTTTTTCGGAACTAATACTGTGCATCTTTTGCAGCTTTGTCTGGGCAGCTGCAGGTAAGCAACCAGAACTAGAAAAGCAAGTAGGTGTTGGTGGATATGGTTACCCAGCTTTGGTTGCTCTGAATGTGAAGAAGCGTGCTTACGCCCCACTCAGAAGTGCCTTTGAACTCGACCATATCACGTAATTTGATTTCAATTTCTACTCTCCTGTTGTGTGTTGGATCTTTGTGGGAAAGGTCGGAAATAAACATGATTGGGTTGTTTTGCAGGGAATTTGTGAGGGAAGCTGGGTATGGTGGCAAGGGAACTCTACCTCTTGAGGATTCCCCTATGGTCGTTAAGACAGAACCTTGGGATGGTAAAGATGGTGAAATCCTTGAAGAAGATGAGTTTTCGCTTGAGGAGCTCATGGGGGATGACAATGTGAGCAAGGATGAATTGTAAACCTTAATCAGGACTAAAATGAGAATGAGAGGGGAAAACTTCTATGAGAAAAAGAAAAGTTAAAGTGTGACAGCAAGAGCAAAGGGAGCGGAGCCTTTTTGATGTTGTCCAGAGTAATGAGGCTTGTAATCATGAATCGATCTCTATCATTTTGAGTAGTTTGTTTACAACAATATCTATTTATTGAGAACAATAGCTATTCACTACGCAATCCCAATATTTGTGGTTCCTTAGCCAATTTAACCCTTGCCTTGCATATATGTTATTTGTAATATCCTAGGCCCTGTTTGGTTAGATGTGAAGTAAAATAAAATAAGGGACTGGTGGGTGAAAAATGCTGAAATCCTACAATCAAAGTTAATGTCTCTTTTTGGCTATAATGCAGTTCTATGGGCCCAATAGGCTTTAACTCTATTTGGATGGTACTTTAATTTAAAATGACTATGTTTCATTTTCTATCGAAAACTTTTCAACTTATGCTTGTCTTGTGGTTCCCATTGTTTTTAGCAACAAATGGGAACGGAAGTTAAATTAAAGGAATGATCAAAGGAATGGCTCTTGGTTCTTCCATGGCTTTTGCAAAAAAGGGTTTCTACTATTTGATCTGGCTAAAGAACTCCTATTTGAAAATAAAATCATTTTGATCTGGCAAAAAAACTATTGCTCAAATATTTGTCATGTGGTAGTCTAGATGGACCAAAAAGGTTACTTGTTTATATGTCATATTTCAGTTGTATCAAAGTTTATCAAAGTGACAAAATAAAGCTTTGAAGAACTAAGAATACGAGGGATTGCACTATAGTGTTTAGAGTATAACTAGGTATCTATGCTAATTGGGGTATATTTTATTTATTAGGGTTTGAAATTTAACGTGGTCCTTTTTATCTAATGGTTGGAATGGTCATATCATCTGCCCACATGACACAATGGGTCTTCGAAGGAAGCTTTTCTCCATGGGCAGTGTACATTTTTATTTGAGGCATATTTTCTTGCCTCAAATGAAATTTTTTTTAATCATTATCAACAATTTTTTATTAAGAAGGCTAAGAGTTAACATCAAGCAACTTAGGAATAACAAATATCTAAGAGTCAGGGATTGAAAATTAACCAAAGTATCATGGATTCGACTCTTCTCTTGAGTGGTGATCATCCAAATCAGTCCATAGCTATTTAAGTGATCGATTCATATCCAAATGGGGATTTAACGGCTATACTAATACTGATCAGAACAAAGACACAACACCAATAGCCATTTACTTATAAACTAACTGTCTCTTCAAGTATTCTGTGTGCCAATGGGGGACCTTGAGTGTCTCCACATGTATGACTACGTAGAATCTCCCAGGCAAATTCTGTTGGTATGAGACAATAAGACGACTTCTTCACCACATATGCTCTCCGGTCTGAGTCTGGACTCCCTTTCCCTGTTGTTCGAAAAAGACAAACACATAATTTTGGGAGGGCAGATCCTGATTCCCTAACCTATCAGACTCTACCACGCAACACTAGCCCCGCCCCGCCTCGCCCCGCCCCCTGATTGGCCCACGACGCCGAGGAAGTGAGAACCGAAGAATCCCTCCTCCAATTTCCATGGCTTAGTAGTGAGGTGAGGCCCACTGCCCACGTAACGTAACCAAAGTCTGAGATGAGCATCGCCATCAAATACCAACCCCATGTGGCATCAGGCCACTTGGTTTCCGTGCTGTAAACGGGGCTCTGAGTTTTACAGGTAGTAGGAAATAACCTCAAGAACCCTCACCCCCTCCCCACCTTTGAGGCCGTAGGGCTCGTGACTGTAATCTAAAGCTTGTTGAGAATGTTGGAAGTTATATACTATCATAATTTTATTAGACTTTAAATGTATATGTAGAAACGCAACCCTAAATTGCTGTCAAAAAGAAGAAAAAAAAAAAAAAAAAAAAAAAAAAAAAAAAGAAAGAAAGAAAGAATAAGCAATTATATAATATACATATTTATCAACTTCTATTTAACAAAATTGCATACATTCTGGGTGAAATATTAATGAAAAATAAGATTACAATACTCGTCCTCACACCAAACTCCCTACAAATATATATCATACATTCATACTATTATATAAAAGCATGAAGTGGCAAATCTTTTCCTTGACTATTTTATCCTTTTCCTTTTCTTTTTTTTTTTATTATAAATTATACTATTATACTATTATATAAAAGCATGAAGTGGCAAATCTTTTACTTGACTATTTTATCCTTTTCATTTTCTTTTCTTTTTTTATTATAAATTATTGGTACCCTTTTATATTTAAAAAAAAAAAAAAGAGGAGGATAAAGAAAATTCGGTCAGTAGTTGGGTTTGTCTCAGACTTAGAATTTGAGTTAAAAGAGGACTCTTACTTACTTGTTTAGCTAATATGTTAGGAAAGAAAGAATTTTGCCCAAGAGTTTCATATTACTTTGGAGTCCATCATGCGTGGGTTTATTTTAGCTAATTAAGAACTCTATTGGCAAGTCACTAAAACTTGTATGTTATACAAGAAAATCAGCAGAATCGTGAGAGGCCTAACATATCCTTTCTTCTCTCTTCTATGTTCTATTCTTTTCTTATTCCTTGTTGGTTGAGGTACTGCATTGATTACTGGTTCTGTTGAAGCATGCGGCTCATCAGTAAGTGGCTTTCCTCTCTCTCTCTCTCTCTCTCTCTCTCTCTCTCTCTCTCCAAAGTTTTTGTTTTATCTTCAAAAACATCATAATTGCGGCTAATATGTTTTGAGTTGAAAAGATTTACATATAGGAAGAAGTCAGCACCTGCTAGCCCTGACATTGTGTTGTCTTTAGAATTACTTATTCTCGATTTTGTAATGGCCCGTAAGTACTATTGTTTCTTGAATAATGCAGGCACACACTATATATCAACTCTTCTATATGCCTATTCAGACTCTTTTTCCCCAAATAATGTTCAAATTGCAATAAATATTTGTGAGGACTTGCTGAGTTAGATGATGGTAATTGAAGTTGTTGAAAACTCTTTGCAGGACACATTGAGTGTCATAGGAAACCCCAATTTAATCACGATAATAGAGCCGAAAAGTTGCATTCAATTTGTCAAGGTATTTTTGAATTTTGCAATAACTAATTTTCTCCTCTGTACTCAATCCAATTGCAGAGGAGTAGTTTCCTCTTAGATTTAATCTCATATTTACAATAATCATGTCTACTTTCTTTACTTCTTAAAAGAATATGTTGTCTTTGTTATTTATTTATTTATTCTAACTTGTAGAGGAGTATTGGCAAGTAAAAGTAGTAGAGAGAATAGGATTCTGAAAGTATGATAGTAGTGTTTATGGACTCTAGCTTTCAGCCAAGTTTTTTTTTTCCTCCTCCCAGTGAGAGTTTTGATCATATTAGTTGCAGAGCAAGACCAGGAAAAGGAAAAACTTTGTTTGCTTATTTCCATTTTTCTTCACAAGTAACTCTTCCTATGAACTTTGAGATCACCTATTAAAAGATCAATATTTCCTATCGAGACAAGTTTGGCTTCTCTATCTTTCAGCATATCTCTTGTGTCATGCATGTGCAGGTTTGTTGATTCGCTCTTTGGATTATGCATGTGTAAGTTTTCTAGATTTTAAATACCCTCTCCATTGTTTCTACGAACTCCCTTTTTCCTCCATGTAAACTGTCACATAGATGGAGGTCTCCAATGGTAGCCATCAGAAGACGTTGATCAACATCGTTTAGGTAACAACCTCAACCTAATTTTTTTCCCAGTGTTCCATCCGTGGTCATCCCAAGGAAACTCTACTTGCAGCCTCTATTCCCTCTCCCGAGTCTCCTCAGTATCATTTTCTATCTCAAATGAATGCCCCTCCCTGTCCCCCATCCAAAGGCAGTAATGATTCTGGACTATTTAATTCTATTGCTTTCTATTAAATGGCAATGAGATTGAGGCTGGATGCCAATTCCTGAACTGACATCTCATTTACCCAAAGGATATCTTTTTGGAGAAATTGAAAAACGAAGATAAGTAGTTTACTTGCTTGCTTAACTCAAATATGCCAACATCATTCCATTCACTTATGTTGTATGAGCTCTCTACTTCTTCTGAAGTCTCTTTTTCTCTAGAACAAACTCTGATAACCCATTGTGTTTCATTTTTCTCTAAATGTACATCACATTTCACATCATGAGTTGCAAGGGAAAGTAAAGGGAAGGGAAGTGAAAATTTCACCCTCCCTCTTCCATCAAATCGTGTTTTTCAAACTCAAATGAAAATTCTGACTCTACTCATGTTATCCAAGAGCTTGTCCAGAGAATATGCTGGGAACCTTTTCCGCTTGCTGATCCACTAAGCATTGAACCTTTGTCCTGTAGCAAGATTTTTTCTTTTATAAGAAGGTTGATCTAACTCTACGATACTCTGCTCTGTTTTCATATAGAATAAAATGTGTTTGGTCATTTCTGTAATTTAGCCTTCCTTGAACATGCCTTGTGGATAATCGTCCATATAGACCTTGTGTATTATTTCTCTATTCTTCATTTTGTTGTGTTTCATTTGGCTTTCAGCATCATAAACCGAATGATTTGTATACTAGAGCTAAATTCTTTTATATTGATAATGCCTTTGAAGCTTGGATATATGCTGAAAATGTCCCGAAAGGATTTCTTCCAGCAAGAGGAATCCTTCATTATTACTATTATGCCCCTATATCGCCAACAGGTACACACATTGCAGCCATAAAAGTCTAACTCAAATACTATCAAAATGAAATTTAAGTTTTCCTAGATGATATTGGACTTAATATTGGAGTATGTGAAGAAGTTTTTTCCTCATAAGCCCAAGACATGCATTCTATGTGATTGGGCACCACAAGTACTGGGTTTTAATTGTGGAATATGGAAGAAATATTAAAAATAAATGAAATGCATTTAAATTGTACTAGGAATTTTCTGTCTTTTGATACTTTTGCTTTTATTTCGATTTAGTCTTGAACTTTTACAGAAGATATAGGATAAAATTTTTGAACTCTATTCAATTAGGTGTAGCGGCATCGATACCTACAAAATAAGCAAGTAGAAGTTTTCATTGGCAAATTAATATTGCTGATTAATAAGCATTGTTCTCTTGATTGCAGAAGTATTCAAGAGGATAGAGGGTTATGGTTTTCAATGCTTAGTCATAATTTTTTAATAAATCAAATTATGCAACCACTTAATGGTAGTTGTGGATTCTCGTTGTATCTTTTTAATGTTGTAGGGTAGTGAATTCAATACTCTTACTTGTTCTTTCATTCCCCCCCCCCTCTGAAATGCTATATATCAGTTTGGTTTTCTTCCTCTTTTTCAATTTTATTTTATCACAACCCTAATAATTTAAATATGGGTATTTCCTTAATTGGTAGAGTATTTATGGTGTGGGAAATGGTTCCATGCCTCAAGAGGATGGTAGTTCAAAATCACCAAGTCTATTTTCTATATATATTTTCATTCTAACCTTAATAGGTAGTGTTGTGGGAATATATGGGTTTTTCGACAAGAAAAATATAATATTTTCTTAAATGATTTTTTTAGGAAGGAAGTGGCTATGACTTTTAGCAAATTTTCCCCAATATTAATTGATGATTCAAACCAATTCAACTCAACACTTTGGACAAGTTAGAAACTTGAATAAAGTGACAAAGTTTACTCGAAATAATATTGAGTTTGAGTCAAGTCATCACGGCAGATGTGAGACATCCAACTTTTGGTTGAGGGGAATCAAAATAAAATGGGGTGAATAAGATACCAATAGATTTCTTGACTCTTTTTTCAAATGCCTTGGTTTCATGTTTGATGGCTTGATCTTCATTTTTTGTTTTTTTCCATCATTGTTTTCACTTTTACTTAACAAAAAATTGCAAAAGGTTTTGGGCATGGTCGTGATACACACAACCATCGGATAGAGTTAAAAGAGGTGCATGTAGACTTCATCTCCCATCCAATGGCTTTATGCATGGTCGTGCACAAAACCCTTTGCCCTTAAAAAAAAAATCAATAACTCCAAAAAATCATAGATTTTGAGAATTTCTTACTTCTATTTTCTGATTCTAATTTTGAGGCTTTCATCCAAATCTAAGATAAATTCCGATAGGTCCATCAGTAGAGGCTGAACCCATGTTCGATTTTGTATACTCAAATGTCGCACCCACCCCCTACCCCTCTCAAAGCAAAATAAATAAATAAAATTTTATTTAAAAAAAAAAAGCCACAAGTGTCTATCATTATTTGATATTTAAGAAATTAATATCTAATAGTTATCTTAAATTGCTAATTAATTCAATGGAGACATATACGATTAAAATACATTTAGTTTGTTTTTTTCATTAAAACATACACACTAAAAAAAAAAAATTTCGATTTGCATGTGTGTTTTTACTAGTATATATATATCTCGTAACCCTTATAAGAAATTTACAATATTCATATACTTTAGACCAACTCAACCTAATCCCCGTATTTCCTAGTATATAGGACTTAGCTCTCTCACACTCTTCCTTTTTTTCTCCTGGATGGATGGATGTATGACTATAGATTAATACACTATTCACACACCTAGATAGGCAGGGGGAACCCGTGATTCAGCCATCTAATTCCATGCTTTCTCGTGATGTGTTAAAACTATTTATATCTAACCTAATTATCAGTTAAGAATTAGCCATAAATTATTCAAGAAATATTTCTCTCTCTCAATAATCCCTTTTTTCGAAATGTTCTTCGGAACTGCTGCATGATTGAGAAAGCCTCTAGTTGGACATCCACAGTAGTCTTACCACATTTCAGTAAAGCTTTTTGATGTCGTCTCCCACTCTCACCCTCACCTCAGCAATCTGAATATCTTCTACCAGGCAAGTCAACTGTGATTAGCGACCAACAAACGAAAGCTATCAATCCATCTTTAGTGGCCAAATAGCACTAAGAAAGGGATTTCTATTTCCTACTTTAGCCTACCCTGTTCATGTCCTAATCAGTGTCATTTTCGTCCTTGCCAGATCCTCTTGACTCTGAACTTCCCCATATATATTTAATGAAATCATCATGCCCATCTACCTCCCAATTTTAAAGAACCCTCTCTCTCTCTCTCTTCTCTCTCTCTCTATCTCTCTGTATTCGCAAAGCTTCGTAATGGAGGATGAGAGAGAAGTTCTGATAAGAAAAACTAACAAGGTATTCGACCGATGCGTGTCAAACGCAGGAGATGAGTTGTGTAGCTTCAGGTCGTGTCTTCGATGGATGTGTTTGGATCAATCTAGTCTATGGAGGTCTTGTCTAGCATGGTCTCTCTTTCTTCTTCTTGCCATCGTTGTTCCTCTTGTGTCTCACTTCGTCCTCGCCTGTCCAACCTGTGACGCCAGACATCAACGCCCCTATAACGTTGTCGTCCAATTGTCTCTGACCGTCGTTGCTGCTCTCTCCTTCTTCTGTCTCACTCGTTTCGTCCGTACTTACGGTCTTCGAAGGTTCCTGTTTCTTGATAAGCTTTGTGAGGAAAGCGAGAAGGTTGGATTGGGATATACACAGCAACTCAATGTAAGTTCTTCTCTTCTGCTATTTTTAATTGATTTTGATTCTCCTTTTCTGGGTTTTCCATTTCAATTCCAAATTATTTGATCACTGAAACCAACCCATTTTGGTAATTGAATTCTATTTCGATTTGGGAATCTGGGTTCCCTTCCATTCCCTTCTGTCTACCACGAGTACAAAAGCAAGGTTTCTTGGGTGTTTTAATGGACTTAAAACTCCTACAAAACAGAGACATTTGGATGAAATTTGAGCGGAGAGAAGCTTCCTCTGTTACACATTAGCATCCAAGACTGTAAGTTTGGACTGTTTGGTTGCATTGAAAATTCATATTTGCATCCATTGATGACTGATTCAGTGCAGGCTTACATCATTAGATTCAGTGAAAGTCAAACTTATGCAATAAACCATTAGATTCTACCAATCGAAAGGTTAGGATTAGCCAATATATTGCAGGAGACAAAGTAATGTTACTGTGTATGGTGAAGCTTTAAGTTTCACTATCTGCCACTTGGCATTACATAAGCAGAGCCATGTGGAAAAATCGCTTTCAGTATGCATAGTGAAGCCAAGAAGGACCTTACTTAAAAACTATACTACATTATCTGCCACATGATAGCATTTAGGTGGAGCCATTGTGAAGCTAGGTAGGACTCATATTCTACTCAACCACTTTTGTCACTTTTTCTTGTGGAACTATTAATACTTCACAACCTATCTGGTACTCAAAAGAAAATATCACAGGTAGTTTTTCCTCTGTTTTTTTCCTTCAATCACCACCTACAAGGTTGATTCATGTGATTGAGAACTCTACATGGGTATGGAAGTCAAAGGAAAGAGAAAGCATCAAAGATATTTTGGTTAATAAAACCTAAAACATGGAGAAGAAGGAGAAAGCATCTAAGGATGAGTTTTCATTCATCTGTAGTGAAAAGAGAATCTCTTAATTGATGGGTTTTGACAGAGATATAAACGGATAGTCATACTCGGAATATCACTATTTGTATTTGTTTGAAAACCAAACAGATATGAATTTGAATATCTCAATATTCAATCGTTTAAGACTCTAAATAAAAACCAATATGGCTATTGATGTTTTGGTGGTTAGATGAGACTCAGAAAGGGTATTTTAGACCTTCAATAAGAAAAATAATGAGAAGATCACATGGAGGGATTACAATTACATAAGTCCGATCAAGCATAAAACCAATGGATGAAGGAAACTTCACTTGGAACTTAAAATCGGGCGGGGGAGGGAGGAGAGGCCACATGTTAGAAATGGGTATGAAAATACACAAAACTTAATTTGCTCATTAGGAGTTGAAATCTTCCAAATGAAACAGGTCTAGGATCCTCTACGGGAGACTTATTTAGGCCATGATGCATTAAATGTCACTAAACAAAAGTGACATGTAAGGGGTTGAAATCTTTCAAAAGAGATAGGTATCGGATCCTTCATAATGCACTATTTCCTTCATGAGATGGACTAATTTCGATCGAATCCTATTCCTAATACTAAAAAAACAAAATAAATCGTAATCTTTTGGTGTACAATATCTTGTATTCTATCACATTTTAATCCATGAAGTGTTGGTATAGACCCCCAAAGTAACGAAAGCTCATTGTTTTTTATTTGAGATTTTTTTTTTTTTATTGAGAGCAATTTTGTACTTTTTGATACTAGGATTTTTTCGCTATATATTTGTAACGAGGTTCTGTTTCTCTGTAAAGAATTTGAGAGAGATGTGAGAACGAGCATTATAACCCTGTTCTCCATTGATAATAAAGCAAAGATTTCATCTCACCAAAGATATAGAGAATTTTGCCGAATCTCGTAAATCTATATTTATTGTTTATTTTTATTTTTTTTATTATTTTTTACATCGTTGTAGAATTACATTTCTACATAATCGTGTCCCATCAAAAATCAAAGATCGTCAATGGTTTGGTTTTGAGGTTATTCATTCTCAAGACTGAAAGCAATTCAGCCCACGGAAAGTGAACCGAACTGACCATTTGCCATCCATGGTCTAGAATCCTCCATCAGATTGACTAATTTAGGTAGTGATTAGCTAAATTTCACTAAGTAATGGTGACATGTAAACTAGTTTTTTTCTTTTCCGAAAACTAAGATGAGAATATATATTGACATGTTGCAGAGGTCATGGAAGCTGCTCCTATTATTCATCCTCCCCTGCTTCGCAGTGGAGAGTGCCTACAAGATATGGTGGTTCAGCTCAGGTGCGAATCGGATCCCTTTCCTAGGCAACGAAATCATGAGCGACGCCGTCGCGTGCACATTGGAGCTCTGCTCATGGCTGTACCGAACGTCCATCATCTTCTTCGTCTGCATCTTATTCCGGTTGCTCTGTTACCTGCAAATACTCCGACTAGAAGACTTTGCAGAAGTTTTCCAAGTAGAGTCCGACGTAGAGTCGGTGTTGAAGGAACACTTGAGGATAAGGAGACATCTTCGGATTATAAGCCACCGGTACAGAGCTTTCATCGTCTTTGCTCTGCTATGTATCACGGCGAGTCAACTCGCTTCGTTGCTTATCATCACTCGCTCCAGCTCAGCGGTTGATATCTTCACTGGTGGTGAAATGGCTGTAAGCATTCTTTTCTGAGTTCGGATCAAGTCCTCGTATGGTGTTTGATCCACACTTAGATTTCACTTAATTTATCTTTTCTTTTAATTCATTTTTATTTTGCGTGGAATTCAAGTATGGATCAAATACATTAGTTCGAAAATCATTAATTCTCGTACGAGGACATGATTTGATTTCTTCCTTTCTTTCTCCTCTCAATAACATGCTTAAGCTTTTAAGCTTTTAAGGGTGTTGGTTTGGTCTTGGTTATTCAATTCGGTTCAAGATTCAAAATTGTACAAACCAAAATTCAACTGAATCGAGAGGAACACAATTTAGTAACCAAAACCAAATCAGCTCAGTTCTTTTTTTTTTTTTTTTTTTTCATATTGGGTTCCTAATTCAATTTCATATTAAGTTTAGATTTTATATTTTGTACTTCAGGTAGACATTCAGTATTTTATTATAATCTATCGTAGTAAGTCTATGACTGATCTATAGTGGTGCTTTTGGTAAACAACTGACATTTTATTATAATCAACCATAACTCGTCAATCTTTTTGCATGAATCCTTGTGTTTGTCTTTACTTGGAACCTCCATATAATAAATCCCATTAAGTTAGGATAAGGCTTTGGTGGTTGTTGTTTTTATTTGAATTATTTGTGCAAACTTTTACATTCTCATAAAAAAAAAAAAAATCCTTATTTGTTAAGTTCATGATCCACTCAACTTTTATCAAACATTAAAATAAAATTAATAAATTAATTAATAAATAATAAATAATAAATAATAAATAAAAAAGTTATCATCCACATTGATTGAAAACTACTTGAAATACTTACTAATAAAGAATAAATTTTACCTGATTCTTCATTTGGCTTGAAAGTAGGTAATTCAATTGAATTCGATAGTTTAGACTTTTAGTCATGAAACAAAACCGAACGAAACCAAAATAAACTTCCAGCATTTGAGACAAAAATCAAACCAAGCTAGTTTCAATTTCAGTTTTCAGTTTTAAATTGACACCCTTATAAGGGATCGATAAGAATACTGACACATATATGGTCTATCACAGTTATGCTCAATCACACTGGTGACAGGGTTGTTCATATGCCTGAGGAGTGCCACAAAGATAACACATAAGGCACAGGCGGTGACGTGCCTTGCGGCAAAGTGGCATGTGTGTGCAACGATCCAATCCTTCGACGACGGCACAGAAAGTGACATACCAGTGTTGGCAGATTATCAACTTGCTCGACCACATGTACGTGATTTTCCAATCAATGCTAATGGAGAGTGGGAGGATGAAGAGAATGCAGATGGAGAAAATGATCTCGACAACACCAATATTATCATGCCTATTTATGCTCGCACCATATCTTTCCACAAGAGACAAGCACTAGGTCAGTTTCACAATCCCAATGATAAGAGAAAATATTATTTTAAATTATGATTGCGTATGTTTGGTTTATATTCTTGGAAAAGATTTTTAGTCTAGCAAATATTCTAAAGAGAGAAAATACATTTTAGACATAGAATCTATTTTGAAAATGCATACTAAACACAACCTTAAAGAAATACATTTGGTCAATAGTAATGGAAAAATATTTTGTATTAATAAATTGTGTCTTTGTTGGTGGTGGTGGACAGTGACATATTTCGAGAACAACAGAGCGGGGATTACAGTATTCGGATTCATGTTGGATAGGTCTTGTCTCCATACCATCTTTGGAATCGAGATGTCTCTCGTCCTTTGGTTGCTTAGCAAAACCATCGGAATTTCTTAAATATTTTTGAACTATTTCCCTTTCCTTCTTAAATTTTCCCACAAATAGAGAGAGATATATGGTCTCTATTATGTATGTGCTTCTGATTGTGTGATTCTTTTTTTCCTCCCACTTTTCTTTGGTTGATGTATTATTCTTTTGTAGATTATTTCATCTCCCCACTCCATTTAAGAAAATGAAGTATTAGAGACAAATTTAGAAGTACATGTTTGGGCCCTTTGGCCCCACATATAGCTTTTGAAGAATTTTTTCACTCATTCAACAACCAAGTTGTCTATGGAGAAACGAGATCTTAAAACGATGCACAAAATAATAGAAATTACAAACAAATAATTACACAACGTAGACGATTTATGTAGTTTGACAAGATTGCCTACATACATGATGAGATGAGATTTACTTTAGTATCAATGGAAAATAAGGTTACAACTACTCATCTTCAAAACTCTCAGATACAAAGAACTTTTTGCAATAAATATATAGATAAACCGTACATAGACATAGTTTATTGAAATACACATACATACAAATATATAGAAAACCCCTTCAAACCCTACCACTCGAAATCAGCTCACAAATGCAAGCAATGGAATACCTGACAACCTCTTCATTCTTCCGATCTCACTCCAATATATCATCATGCATAAATCTGCAAAATAAGTATTGCACGAGGTTATACTTTATTATACCAAATTCATGTGAATTTTCATCGTGAGTCACACAAACATGGAGAGAGAGATATATATGACTACCCTCTCCCTCTTAAGAAAGGGCTAATTAATGATCCAGATCTAATCCATAGAAAACATGATACTGGGGTAGGGTGGAATCTCACATAAAAACAATGTCCTAAAAACAGTATGTAAATTGTAAAAGGTGGATTCAATGTTGGACTCAACTTTAGGACAAGACATTCATGTTTTTTCTCATCTAAATTTCCACAAATAAAATTTTATTAGCCACATCCCCGCTAGGCAGGCTTGGTCTGGCCCAAAGCATTGGTGCACCACTATCTACCCCTCCATGTCCAAGGGTTTGCTAAAGTAAAAAGTTCTATTTTATTGAAAATTTTGGGAAATCTAGAGAAGCCTTGAAACATATTGTTAGATGTTTCAAATATTTTTCATGTAATAATGATTAAAATTCTATGAACAAATAGACCACAAGATTCTATGCTAACGTGGCAATTAAGTTTCATCCTTAGGTAGTTTATTATTTGATATAATAAATCTAAGAAAATCCACACATAAGAAAAAGGATGGAGTTTCAATCTATTCACCATGGCCTATCGACAATGTCTAATAGGGGTTGGGAGAGGTGAGGAGTGATGAGGGGTCATATCTGAACAATCCCATTATTTAGCCACTGTGAAGGAAAATTTTCTCCAAATAAAAAAGAGTGGTTTTCTTAAAGGAAGAAATTTCCCTGGACCACAAGGTGAGGTTCACCACACGATGCAAGGGACTAGACCCCCCTTGCCCACCCTCCACCATCGAATGAATGGATATTCGTTCATCGTGGCTTAAGAAAAACTGGGTCCATTATGAACATATGGATGCCACAAATAACTACCGTATGCCAAGTTAAATGGGGCTAAAATTTTGGAGTAGGTAGGCCACAAGCCTTAAGGTCATGGTCTCACATTTCAAGTTTTCACCTTAAATCAAGTCACCCAAGTGGTAGAGTAAAATTTTAAAAAGTTTAGTGAAATTTACATTTATTCAAAAAAATGCATGGCTCGAAACAAAGGAAGAAAATTCCAATGCATGGGAGGGAAAATGATTGAATTTGAGCGTAAAATCTTACATGTGGGAAATTTAAACCATTCCTAGAAATTCCACGGTTAGATAGCCACGTCACTTTCATATGGCAAAGCCAATTCGACAGACAGACTATAGATTCTATAATGCATGTGCCAATAAGGAAAGCTTTTACCAAAAAATAATTGTAAATGACATAGGTTATTAAAAATACAACGAGGAAATGCCAATTGATTGTAAGGTATATGAATGAGTTTGCGTAGGGGTATCAACGGGTCACACGACTCACACCTGGTCGATTTTGATCGGGCTTAATTGGTTCCCACCAATTTAAGATTCTATACAATTTTTCGCTTATTTAAATAATTGGAACTCAAAGCCCAAATGAAAGCTAGTGGAAGTATTCACCAATGGGAGGAAACCCTAAGCGAAGGGGAAAAAAAATAAAAACCAAACGCCACCTTGGAGTAGCCAGGCTGCTCCCCCCCCCCCCACCTCTCTTTCTTCCATCTCTCTCTCTCTCTCTCTCATCATCTCGCTCTCACTTTGTCCCTCTCTCCCTCTCTCTTCTTCCTCCTCTCCTTCCTTTCTCTGTTTCTTCATCCCTTGCAGGAGCTACATCTCGATTGGAGTCGCGTGTTGGCCGCTAGCCTCATAGGTCTTCATCTTTGCTGGATCTTATGCTCATTTGGATTCCCGCTCGGCCAGCATCCTCATTGCCTTAGATCCCGTCTATCGGCTCTCACACCAGCTACCAACTTGCTCTACCTGGCTTGTCCTGCTGCTGCTTGGTCTCCTGCCAGCTCGCATGGTCTACAGACATTCGCTACCAACCCTGCTGGGCCAACCTCCCAATTTGCCTGGCTCGCTCGACTTCTGCTGATTTGTTACCCGTTACAAGGCAAGCATCCGTTTGGCTTCCAGATTTGCTCGGATAACAACCACTTTGTTGATGCCCTCTGCATCGTGGTTGGCACCTCCGCTAGGCCAGCTGTAAGCATAGTTTAAAGTATCTCCGATACCGATACGATACCGATACGATACCCTCCGATATGTATCTTAAATTTAGCCGGCCGATAAGATACACACCGTTATGATGTACGAAATTTTTAAAATCCTTTCATATCGATATATATTCTACGATATATACCGATATGCACCAATACACTATTGATACGTATTGATAGTCTATGAAAAATATAAAATCGAGGTGAAATATACGTTTTGGTATGTATCGGTACGTATCGGTGAGTATCAGTATATATCGATCGGTATGTATCAGTACATATCGGTGAGTATCGATACATATCGGTATCAGTATGTACCGATACAGTGCGCTACGGTCATTTAATGGCCAAGATGGGTTTTTTTTTTTCTTTCAGAAAACACGATTTTTTAAGGTGTTTTTGTTCCAAAGTTGCTGCCAGCCATATTTCTCTCTAACTAAAGTGAAAATCAAGGTTGTGAACAGGGATTTTATATTTTTGGGACAATTACAAACCTTGAATTCTTAGCGTGACACCCTCAATTTAGTGTTTATGCATAATACATGTTATCAATAGCTTTTTTTAATAATTTTTTTATGCAAAAGTATTTAAAAATGTGTTTCATATCCATTTATGTGCGTATCTTTAACGTATCTTAGCGTATCTCCAATACGATACGATACGATACTCTCCGATAAGTATCTTAATTTTGGTCAATCGATATGATGACCGATACCGATACTTTAATCCTTGGCTGTAAGCTCGACCATGGCCCTCCACAAGGCCATTGCTCTTCATGAGGCAGCCCCCTTTGCCGATGATGCTCCCTTGGTGGCTGGTTTGATGAAGAGAAGAGATGGTTGTTAGGGTTTCCACAAACCCTAATTGGATTTAACTTGGTTACCCTTGGATGGGTTCCGTTACTTTGTTTTCAAGCCCATGGGGACATTTGTGATGTTTTGGGCATGTAAGCCTTGAAGCCATTTGGGCCTTGGATGTCAAATGGGCTTCTTTGTTCCTGTTTTTGCCCATGTGGGTTTTGTTACCCTTTTCAGGGTTGTAATCTCCCTCCCCCTTTTCTTTAATACATTAATTCACTCACAAAAAAAAGGTAACTGAAACTCGTAGGCTAGGGCATGGATATGATTTTGTTCAATCAGTCAATTTCCAATTCATAATTGGGATCAATGTGATTGGTCTAATCGGGCTACAATTAGGATTTAAACAAGTTAATTGACCAATTTGACTATAAAAGGTCCTTAAATGGGCAATAAATGGTCTTGAAACCGGCTATAAGCAGTTTAAACGGGCTACAAATAGTCGGTTATAGTATTGGATCGGTCCAAATAGTGTGACTGTTGGGCTACTACCTTGCATCGAAACTACTGAATTATGAATTGGTCTGTGTTTGAACTTGACTTGTTTAGTAATTGATTGAAGTAGTTTCAGGCTTCAATTAATCGATTCAAGTTCAACCTATCCTTACATGATTGACAAAATTAGAATCAAGCTCAATCAGATTCCTATTCGAAAATTATCCAATTAGCTAAAATTGCCAAAAACACCCTTCCATGTTACACAACTCAATTGTGAAGGTAACTTCCAATCTGCCAAACCTTTTTGAAAATTTTAAATATAAAAGGAAAGGAAGCACACAATTCATATGGGATTATCAATTATGGGATCTCCACCGATCCACTCAAGAGTCAAGGACCAATACTAGGAGCGGAGAGAGTTTTGAAATAATGACCATGGCCCACAATATACGGACAGATTAGCTCCTCTGTACCCCATCAATCGTTGTTTAAATCGACCATGACATGGTTCCTTGCATACGTGGCAAGTCGTTTCTCATTTTTTTCAAAAAATAAAATAAAAAACAGAAAAAGGTTTACATAGAATTTTAGGGAGGAAATATCATGTACTTCTACTGTACTGTACCACTTAATCTTAATGGCTGTAATTTCCCCTTGGATCAGAATCCATTCAATCTAATGGCCATCCTTGGATGATCATGATTCACATCACAGATATCTTGACCATACAAGAGATCGCTTGTCTGGTCGTACGATAGTTAGGTGATTGCTGCTTACAAGCTATCATCTACTCCTACTCATTAGTGAAGCGCGAAAACCTCATATTTACTGTTTCCGAGAATTTCAAGTTTTTGTTATTATTGAGAGAGGGGAAAGTCTCTCTCTCTCTCTCTTTTCGAAGTGCAAATCAAACTCTCGTTTTCGAAATTTCGAAATCTAGAGAAGTGCTTAGATTATCAGTTCTTCTCTAATGGAGATTCTTTCGAGTCCGATCAGCATTTGTTCAAAGGAGAATCAGAAGATCTATCAGGAATGGTTTAACTTTGCCGACACAGGTTCCTCCTCCCTTTCCTTCATTTCTTTTTTTTTTTTCTAATTTATTGGATCGATCTCGCTTAAATCTTCAAAGTTTCGAACCTGTTTTTCGTTCTTTTCTTCTTTAGATGCCGATGGCCGCATTACGGGAAACGATGCTACCAAGTTCTTCGCCATGGCTAATTTATCTCGGCCAGCACTCAAGCAGGTTTCTTTCTTCACTATTTGCTTATTTTCTTCTGTTGCTCATGATTCGTCCTCCTGTTTCACCTTTAGGATCCACATTTTTGTGCTTCTAGATGAACTCTTTAAATTTATATGCTCTAGATTATCACTACAGAGTATGGACCCAATAGGGTAGTATTTTACATGATGATGTTTATTGAGTTTAATCCCTCCAAAAACTTCTGTCTTAATTTGTTTCGCATAGCAAGTATCAGTTACATCCACTCTTTTTCTATATCTTGGACGAGCATTGTGAAATTACAATTTATTGATTTCTTTTCTCAAAAGGGTATTGCAGAGCCAGTTCATGTGGTCTCTCAGGAAGTGATTTTATTTTTAGGGAAGGGGCTAGATAATATCCTACTTTATGTTTACCAGCTAAAAGGTTTTGCTGCATCGCTGCATCTGCTTGTTCTGGGTTCCATACGTTGCCATATTGGTGCCTAGGATGTTGATTTTTCTTATGCCTAACACAAAGGGAAGTGTAGCATGGATGTTTCTATCTTGGTTACCATGTCTGTCTGTAATTTGGTTATAATTGTTTCTTTAGCTGAAATATCCTTTTATTTTCTTCATAGGTGTGGGCAATTGCGGATTCCAAACGTCAAGGGTTCCTTGATTTTAATGACTTTGTTGTTTCAATGCAGGTTCTGGCATACCTTAATATTTATTTATATTTTATCATTTTGAGAGAAACTAGTTTTTACTAACTTCCTATCTTGAACAGTTAATTGCATTAGCACAAGCAGGACATGAAATTACACAAGATATTCTTAGCAAAGAAGGTAAATTAAGGAATGCTTTTTAGCTTTGTCCTTTTTAACAGATAGTAGGCATTAAATTATCAAAAAAGAGAAGGGGAAAAAAAAGGATGTTAAGCATTAATGTTTTATTCGAACTTCGTAAATATTTTGACATTTCTTATTTCATTCATTTTTTTTTTTTTGGACAGATGACCCTGAGAATATAAAAACTCCTGTTATGGAAGGGTTGGATGTTTTACTAGCTGTAAGTTTTATTTATAAGTTATGCCTAGTTAGGTGATTAAGTGAGTTTTCTAACTTATTTAGCCTTTTCTTTTGCCTCCAGAAAAGGCGTTCACCCAAAAAGACAGATCTTGAAGTGAATGGTAAGAAACTTTCGTATGCTTTGTAAATAATTGGGTTATTTGTTTTTTAGATCTTTGGTTCTAAGTTTGTAGGCTTTACTAATGCAGTAGCCATTCCACCCCAATCAGCACCAACAGCTCATTGGTTTAGTTCAAAATCTTCGAAAAAGGTATCGAGTTTCATTCTTTCATCAATGCTCTAAGTGTGTTCTCGTTTCAGATTTGTAATATTTGACTTCATGCCATTCCTTAGACACAAAAACAAATAGGAGAAATGAAGGTAACAGAAATGGAGGAAATAGAAATTAAAGTAAAATGAAAGTAAAAGAAAAGGAGCACAACACCATCAAGTCATGGCTACATGGATACTTGCCTTCCAATTGGCTTTATCCAAGGTCATACTTGGGACCCCTGGACTATGCATGTTATGCCTCACTATTTCTTCTATAGCCATTTTAGGTCTACCCCTAGCTCTTTTAGCTCCTTCAATCGGAATCAGATCGTTACTTATTGGGGCATCTTCAGGCCTCTGTTGAACTTAGCCATACCACCTTAAACGACTTTTTCGGAGCTTGTCATTCAGCAAGGCAACTCCCAGTTCTAGTACATTCATTCCTTACCTTGCCCTTCCTAGTTTTGTAGCATATCCATCTTAACATCCATATCTCTGCTACACATAGCTTTTTTATATGACACTTCTTAACTGCCCAACATTTCGCCCCATACATCATAGCCGGTCGTACAATAGTTCTATAGAATTTTCCTTTAAGCTTTAACGGAATCCGTTACACAACACTTTGGTCGCAACTCTCCACTTCATCCAACCCACCACTTTATTCTTTGTGAAACATCATCCTCTATGTCACCTTCTTTATTTATGGTTGACCCCAGATATCTAAAATAGTCACATTGCAGTATCTCTCGTTCCTCAATTTTCACATTATCGTTATCCATCATAGTGTGACTAAAGTTGCCCATCATA
This sequence comes from Macadamia integrifolia, assembly GCF_013358625.1. Lineage (NCBI taxonomy): Eukaryota > Viridiplantae > Streptophyta > Magnoliopsida > Proteales > Proteaceae > Macadamia > Macadamia integrifolia. The sequence continues at coordinate 17,699,940 of NC_056557.1, forward strand.
TAATCCGTCTTCAAAATACTAATCTTAAAACCTTTTGTTTCTATGGTTGATCTCCGTAGCTCCAACTTAGCGTTAATCCTTGCTTTTGTCTCATCCACCAGATTCATATCATCGATGAAGAACATACACCATGAGCATACTATTTTCCCTGTCAAATAGTGCTCTTTAAATCCCTGGGCACCAAATTAGTTCCTCATCGTTGGATTTAAAACACTATGTAGTGGTTACTGTTTGATAGTACTAGATCAATAGGTTTATACAGTTAGCATTCATCCCAGAACTGAATCCTATCACATGGTTTACCTGTCCTCTATTGAACTATGTCTTATCCCTAGCCACTCTAAATTGAATACAACTACTGTGTCTTATCACCCTTTCCTTACACTTTCAGACTTAAGAGTTAGAAAATTACTGAAAGGCTAACTTTTCTTGACAAAGGAACAGGTCTCTAAAGACTTCTCATCGCGGGATGGGTACCCCTCTTCTCTCGAAAGAAGTGAAGGGGATGGAAGTGTAAATGAAGTCTTAGGGCTCCTAATTGTGATAGGATTGTAATCAGAAACTCACTAATAGGGAGCTAGACTCACTGAAAAGCAAGTATTATACCCGACCCCAAAGTAAAACTGTATGATATTAATTGCAGCAACAAGAGTGGACCGATGGGGAAGCAAACAGGACTCAGATCAAGTCCAAGTTCTGGTCGAAAGGGTAGCCAGGGTAGAAGAATAATACACCAAAGTTTGGTGATGATCCAAGGGTTGGATCAATAGCTGTAATAGGTAAATAGAAATATAAAGTATGTTGACAGAATTAGCAACAACCAATAACTAACAAACTATTTAGCAGATCAATACCAAGGTTGGATGATTGTAGGGCCTGGTCTATTGAGATGGACCTCCAAATATCTCAGCAATATGATGGTTAGATCAAGAGATATGAAGGGAAGACTGAAATTAGAAAACTAATTAAAATATTAGTGACTTACTTGACTTGTAGTAGTTTCAGCCATCAGATGAGGCTGAGATTATGGTCGGAGGAAGGTCTCCAATGGAGGATGACACCCTCAAAACATTACTTGATTCTAACTGACAGAATAGTAGTTGTATGGCGAATGAGAACTGCTGCATTGGAAAATCAACAGGAGGGTGCCGCAGGAAAGTCTTAATAGGGTCTTCACTTTGTATTGGTTCACTGTCAGCAATTCAACTTCATGAACAGCAGGCAATATCACGACTTCAGTAGGTCTCGGACAGCTCCACAGAGACCAAGGTTGCAGTAGAAATAAATAGAAACAAAAACAAGAGGAAGGAAGAGAGGAGGAAAGAATAAGGGATATGACCATGGTCTTGGTCGGTATATCACTACATAATGGCATCTGACCACTCACAGTTTCACACAGTAACAAGGCACAAAGCCAAAGCATTCTTCATTAATAAATTCGTGGGGATAGCCTCTAAGGACCTGACAATAAAGAAGGTTCTACTCACTTCTAAAGGAAACCTAATTAAAAGGAGCTATTAAAAGAAGATCCTCAACTATCCCAAAAAAAAAAAAATGTGGGGGAAGGTCCACACATGTAGTTGTGGATCCTTGTACATCAAGTAATTAATAGATTACGATTTCTTTGAATACTTTGGAGTTGTGCAAGATGTAGTAACCTTAGTACCTTACTAATATGTCGACCTGGATTAAATGGATAATTTTGTGTTTATATTTGTTTGGGACATGATTGTGGAGTGCTTTAAATTAATCTAGCCCTTTGAATGCATTTTCATACCTCTTCCCAATTAGAATGGCAATCACACTTGAGTGTAACAGTAATCTGTCATGTAGGGTATAACTTAAGCCTTTGCAGCTGGTTGTTGACTTTATTTTACATCTAGCAAACTATATTCCATTTTCTTTTCATTGATATCTTATGATATTTTTTACTTCCAAATTGCTTTTTTCTTATTTTTATTCTAGTTGTAGTGAATTTTAACTTTCCTCCTCCACTTCTTATCCTTATGCATGTCTAGATACCTTTAAGCACTGTTACATCAATAATTGATGGCTTGAAGCGGTCGTATGTTGAAAAGCTGAAGCCGCTAGAGGTTACATATCGGTTTAATGATTTTGTATCTCCTCTACTGGTGAGTGGACTACTCTAATTACTTATTTTTAGTGGGAAACACTAGCCCAATGTACACTTGAAATTAAAATGGGATAGTAAAGCTATACTATGGTCCCATGCCGATGACGGCATGGGATCCTCCCTTGCATTGGCATGAGACCCGCTGCATGGCTGCAATCTGTGCCATTGTCATTTTACGTATGCACCGTGGAAGTGTTACCCTTATCCTTGTTTAGTTTGATGTTAGGAAATGCCGGATTCAGTATATTCTATTTTTTCATCTTTCTTTCAGGGAAGAGGTAGATGTCTATTTGTTTCTGAGTTTTATAATTTATATTTTGAAGCTTCAATCAATCATATGAACTACTTTTAATGTATATTCTATTTTGCAGACAAATAGTGATTTTGATGCTAAGCCCATGGTCATGCTTTTGGGTCAATATTCCACTGGGAAAACCACATTCATTAAGCATTTGCTCAAAGGTAGCTATCCAGGTAAGTTGACACAAGTTATTTTTTTCCCTTTCATTTCTTGTTCTTACTGTTCAGTTTTTATTTATTTTTTAATTTTTTAGTGAGAATGTGTTATTATACTTAACACTTGCTTAATTATGACAGGAGCTCACATTGGACCCGAGCCCACAACCGACAGATTTGTTGTTGTTATGGTATTTTAAAATTTATTCATTTCTATCTTCCTCTATTCCTAACCTATGAAGTTTCAAATCATAATAATCTTTTTTTTTTTAATTCATCGTTATGATTAAAATTTTAACCTTATTTAGTTATTTTTATCTCTGGGTGTGTATTTTGAATGAGTAGCTTCCTTTGGAGGAATTGAAGAGGATGTTCGATGTTGTTCATATAGTTAGAGTAGGGTGGATGATGTGAAGAGGAGCTTTTGAAGTGTGAAGACTAATTTATAATATTAAATCTAGAAGGTATTTTAATATTACAGCTATAATAAGTGCAGTCATGTTTTATGCACCTGGATGTTGGTGTAAAGAAGCAACACAAACAAATTACAAATTTTGCTCAATTAAGGATGATGAGAAGTTGGATTATAAATAAATAAAAATAAATAATAGGAGGCTGTTGAGATATGTGAATAGCAGGACTAAGATGAACACAATTAGAATTGAATACATTAAAGAAAATCTAAGGGTACTAACTATTGGTGACAAGAGGCGAGATAGTGATTTGAGATGGTTTGGACTGTTGGACCATAGGGTCCATGCCTCGTGTTTTGGTGATGAAACAACCTTTTGGATTATGGTATTTGCGATTACTAATTTGTGTGTGCATGTAAATGGTTTTAACAATCTATTGAGTATTAAAAGCATCAAAGAAGATTTATCACTATGTGAACAAGCATCTCGAAGCAAAAGTCAAGGGCCACTTCAGGAATCAATGGGAAAGCTTCACCAATACCCAAGCCTATCAAAGGATGGAGAAACAAATCCTGTAAGCATCAAAGAAGCAAATCTCCATAGTATAGATTTAGTTCTCAATTTGTAACATCTGTGGAACCGTCTCCTGCTTCAGGCCAGAGATGGTTCCACTCTTAGTGCCCTGAGGCAATCAAGGCTGAAGTCGTGTCCTTCTATGATATATTCCACCCCATCCCCCTCCCCCCAAACCTTCCTCCCCCCTCCTCCTCAACAAATTCATCCCCTACCACCTCATCCCCTCCCTCCAGTCCATCCTCTTCGACCAGGAAATCCATTCCGCCATTCATTCCCACAAGCTCAACAAAGCCCCTGGCCCTGATGGCTTCAGCATGGGATTTTTCTCCTCTTGTTGGAATATCATTGGTGATGACCTCGCCAAAGCTATCAAAAACTTCTTCTTCAACCCATCCCAAATCAACTCCATTAACCACACTTTCCTCAGCCTCATCCCCAAGGTTAAGGGTGCTTCTTCCATGATGGATTTCAGACCTATCTCCCTCTGCAATCTTTTCTACAGATTTATTGCTAAAATCCTGGCCAATCGTATCTAAACTGTCATCGACTCTCTTATCATTGCCAACCAATCGGCTTTCATAGTCGGTAGGAATATCACTGATAACATAATCCTTTGCCATGAGATTGTTAGGGGCTTTGATAGGAAATCCCACTCCCCTTTTGCTCTTCTCAAGATTGACAACCACAAAGCCTTTAACACCATTAGATTTGACTTCATCACCCAAGTGCTCCTGGCCATGTCCTTTCCCTCCTCCTTTGTTCACTGGATCTACTGCTGTATCTCCTCTCCCAAGTTCTCGGTCCTCATCAATGGCTCCCCTGTTGGTTATTTCCCTTTCTCTATTGGCATCCGTTAGGGTTGTCCCCTCTCCCCTCTCCTCTTTTGTCTAGCCCTTCAGGTTCTCTCGAGATCCATCCAAACCCAAATCAATAACCTCCTCATCTCCCCCATCCCTAAATGTAAAGCCTCCAATCTCTCCCACCTTGCTTTCGTTGATGATCTTATGATCTTCTCTATCGTAGACGAGACCTCCATTCACTCCATTATGTCCTCCCTCCTTCACTTTGAATCTCTCTCTGGCCTCAACCTGCTTAAATCCCACCTTTTCTTTGCCGGAGTTTCTGACTCTAGCAAAGCTTATCTCATCGAGTTAACTGGCTTCTCCCTTAGTTCTCTGCTTGTCAAATACCTTGGCCTTCCCCTCATCTCCTCCAGGCTCTCTGCCCACTATTGCACTCCCATGCTTAGCCAAATTCGTAAGAGACTCCAACTTTGGAAAGGCAAGCAACTCGTCAATGCGGGTCGCTTGGTCCTCATCAGATCACTCCAATCCTCCTACATCTACTGCTCGGGAGTGTTCCAGCTTCCCAAATCCACTATCAAATCTATGGAATCCCTCTTCTGCTCTTTCCTGTGGAAACGTTTCGTTCCCCCAAATTCTTCCACCCCCTCCATGGTCCCCTGTTTGCCTGCCCAAGTCAAAACGCGGCCTTGGCCTAAGGAGAATCAAAGATGCCAACTCTACTACCATCTTTAAGTTGGTTTGGAAGCTTGTTTCCAAAAAACCAAGCTTATGCGTTAGTTGGGTTTACTCCTCTCTCCTCCGTAGAGACTCCCTATTGACCACCACCTGTAAACCCAATTCCTCCTAGGTCTGGCGCAAGATTCTTCTTGCCAGGCTTCTTGCCATTTCTGCCATCCGCACGTGTCGGTAATGGGACCACCACCTCCTTTTGGCTTGACAACTTGCACCTTACTGGTGTTCCCTCCTCGATCATAGGGAACCACCTTGTTTATTCCTCCGATGTTCCCAGGACCTCTATGGTGTCCTCAGTCATCTCCCTTACCTCTCGGTCCCCTCCTCCCAACTCTCCCTCTCTTGATCCCATTTAGCATTCTCTCTCCTCCCTTCCTGCCCCCTCCTCCAGAGCTGATATCATCTGGACCCCATCCTCCTTGGGCTCCTTCTCACCTGCCTCAGCTTGGAACCTCATCCACTCCCTTCCCCCTGCGTTCCCTGGCATAAAACTGTCTGGTTCAAAGCCCGCATTCCACTCGTCAACTTCACTGTTTGGAGAGCCCTCTCCAACTGGCTCCCCACCCAAGCCTTCCTCATCTCCCGCCACATCCCTGACCCCCTCCCCTTGCCTGTTGCCTTTGATGGAATGGCCATAAAGACACCGACCACCTATTCTTCGACTATCCTTTCTCCTCCCACATTTGGAAGCTAGTCCTTTACAAATGCTGGCCTAGCCCCTCCCCCTGCCTGTTGCCTTTGATGGAATGGCCATGAAGACATTGACCACCTATTCTTCGACTGTCCTTTCTCCTCCCACATCTGGAAGCTAGTCCTTTACCAATGTTGGCCTAGCCAGAGAACCCCCTCCCCTTGTCAAGAGAATGGTTTTGGATTGATATGACCTTTTCTAGTTCTTCCATTTGCGACACCGCCGAGAAATTTGCTTTTGGAGTAGCCATCAACCATATCTGGATGGAACTCAACCTACGTAGATGGACTTCCAAATCCAGATCTTGACTTGATTTGGTAGGGCCATCTACTTTGATGTCTCCTCTAAACTTGGTTCTCTCCCCGTTCGTCTAGTCATTGACATCCCAAAGAACAAACTTTAATGTAGGAGTAGATTACAAGTAACTAACTCCGTAGTTTATAACTCCAAACAATACAAATAGGAGTAAGAAACAAAAATAATACCATCAAATAAATCCCGAAGGATACAATACCCATATAGGAGCAAAACTAGCCCAAAACCTAACCCGATAGGAGAGAGAAAGACCTGTTATGGAGCTGGAGAGAGAGAAGTGCGCCAGGGCTGTAGGAGTCCAATTGAGTTGCACTCTTGGGCGTAGATAGTCCCTAGGGAGGGTATAAAAACGCCCAAAGTTGAGAGAATTTTGACGACTGGTTGTGAAGTTACAAGCTTTCTTGATTTTCTGACCTATGAGAGAAAACTGAGAAGATCCTTCAAGAACAGCAGCTGAATGCTTCCAACAGTGACTAGGTAAGGATCGTGGGACCCTTATGAGGCCTGGAATACCCTGATTGAAGACTTGGCTGAACAGAGTACAGAAGAGAGAAAGAGAGGAGATCGATCTCTCTCCTATTCCCACTAGGATTGCTGATTGGTTCTGATTTCTGGAGACTTTTATCAAAATCTGAACTATACCTCTTGAATGTTACAGACTTACAGCAAATAAAATAAAAAAAGAAGAATAAAATAGATGGGGAGTTGAGAAGGGTGAAAGAGAATAAAGGAAGTGGCTATCTCAGCCTAGGTTTCTCACCCACAACTATCTCAGTTGCTCTAAGCATTTAGTTGCAAACTTTCTTTCATAAATACAAACTTTCTTTCATTCAAATCTCTCCAATAATGGTACATATGCCTCTCTATTTATAGAGGGGAAGTTTACAATCATACTAATACTAGGAGCTAGTTTCCCAATAAGACTAGACACTCTTATTACAACTAGGAGCTAGTTTCCCAATAGGACTAGACACTTCTATTACAACTAGGAATTCAAAATAGGACTAGGACTTGACTTTATGACTCCAACATGGAGTAGGACTAACTAACTAATAGTCCATATAGGACTTTACAACCAACTAATGGCCTAATGGGCCTTTATTAAATTAAATAGCAACTAATTAAACTAATGAATAAAATCCTGTTTTCCTACCTTCTACCCATATTTTAGGCCTATTAAAGTGGCCCATTTCAAAGAAAACCTATAGGATCAAAGGCCCAACACATACATAACACAACCCAAGGCTTATTTGCAATAAAATAAGCCCAAGTGACTTATCTACATTAGACTTTCTGTTGTCTCTTAGGGTCTTTCCTTGTCAATTCTGGATCCCCACTGCCCCGTAGGGTTGTATCCCTGCCTTTGGCATTGTATATCCCTCAACCCCTTTTTTTCCCTGTTATTAATTATTTATTCATCAAAAAAAAAAAAAAATCTGTCTAAGATACAAAATTTGTGTCAGAATACGTTTGCACCAACACGAGATGTCTGGTGGTTAAATGGAAATTATAACAAGTACCGAGTCAGTGTATGTCCACATCTTTAAGGAGAAGCCCGTGCACTCGGAAACTCTTGTGCAGACAACCGAACAATGTTAACTGGTTTTTTAAGGTCTTTGACTTTAGTACAACAGCACTATTATGGAGGTGTTTGCAGGACAGAAGGAGACATCCACACTCCCGTGGAGATGTCTGCATTTCAGACCATTAACTCCTTTTTTAACGGTCATATTTGAACCCTGGTAACTTTAATGGCTATATTCTCTTACTATTGGAAGCCAATAGATGTCCACACTCCTTAGTGGTGATGTAGATCAAAGCACTAAGAAGGGGAAAAAAATTGGTTACTGTTCACGTGAACAGTATCTTGGGGCCAATTTCGACAGCTGGCTTGGATGAGATGCTGCTAATAGTTGTTAGTGAACAGTGCCTTGGGGCCAATATTGACAGCTGGCTCGGATGAGATGCTGCTAATAGTTGTTAGGATATTATATACTAGTTTCTATTTTCTTATACTGTTTTTGATGTCATGGACAGCAAGCTACAAGGAGTGAAGAGTTGTTAGATGATTTGTTTCATTTTAGCTTTGTTTCCTTTTTGTAAAACAATTTATTGTCTTTCCTTTTAGTTACTTAGTCTAGGACTTAGTCTAGGACAAGAAAGGTTAGTCACTTGTTATAGGAGTTTCTAAGTTTCTTTGTTTCCTTTTTTGTTACTTTCCTTTTTGTAAGGCTTTGGCTCAGCCTATTTTCAACCAACCAATGTAAGGTTTTGAGACAAGATTTGATTAATGAAAAAATTAAGTTATCTTCTATGGCTGAGAGAGTCAATTGAGTGCTGAGATGCCCCAAAACACTTGAAAGGGTGAGAGGCCTGAACCAATTACCATTCTTCCCCATTCTCATCCCTCCATTGAATTCTGTCTTCCCCTTTTAATTTCTGTTATTCCTTGAGTGTTGTGAGGCTATCAAGAGTGCAATTGATTGTTGTTTCAAGGATCAAAACCAACTAGAAGAGCTGCTGATTTGCTGAAGAGCAGAGGAGCCTGCGACAGCTTTGTAATTGATTTTTTTTTTTGCAGATTTCTAGCCCCCTGATCTCAGCATCCCTTGACCTTCTTCCACTAGGCTTATGGGGTTATCTTAGGATTCCCAAGAGGCACCTTTGACCTGTAGATCAGGCCCTACAGGAGTCTGCAGCCTTGTTTCCTAAAAGTTTCCTAATTGGTAACCTATCTTTAGTTCTTCCGAACCAGCCAGTAGTTGAGGCTCAACTTTTGAAAGACGTTTAGAAATCATACAAAGGACCTTCAATCCAATTTTGAGGACCATCTGAAGCTTCTATTCCATGTTCTTGGAAAATCTCCAAAAGTTTCCTTTTTCTTGCAGCCAGCATATCTCAGTTCAGCCATCAGAATTTGATCAACTTTGGTGGTTTTGATGATGTAATCTTCCTTACATCAAGTGGTCGTCCGCATGGGTGATTTAAGCTTATTTTGTGCTAATCTTATCAGAATTACTTGAATCCTATATATTGGGTCTTTAGACATTAAATAGATGACCTTTGAACAACTCTTGAGCTAACAACACTATTGATCTTTGTGCTTTAACCGAGAATCATTTCTTTTTTGAGCTTTAATGGTTTGTGAGACTGTTTTGTGCTTTTCATTTGCAAATCTGCCTTCTAGAGTTTCTGTGCTTGTATTTTGCAATCAGCCTACTATGGGGCTTTATTTTCTCTCTTGGAAAAGAGTGTCATGACCTTGTGTGAAAGACTCAAGAAGAGTCACTCGGTGACTGCTAAAGGTTGGGTGCGAGCCATTTGAAACACTTGGTTTGTTTAGAGCCATTGAAAAACACTTGAAGGTTCGGTGTTGAACCATTTGGGAGTACACCTAAGGGTTTGCAGTGAGCCAAGGAAAAATACTATAAGGGTTTAATTTCTATTCTCAAGTAAACTCACGAAGCCTTGCCCCAACTACTTGGAGTTGCTGCATGAGTAGTTAACATTCTTTACTATTTACACCCGATCTAGCTATTATATCAATAGTTCTTATGTCTTTTCTCAACATTTCATTCTAGGCCATTTTCAGCCTCTACCATTGTCCTTCACCCCCTATATTTGCTCCATATCATTCATTCACATTGGTGCATTAAATGATTTTCGTACACATGTCCATGCAAGACTGGATGCTATCCTAAGAGGGGGTGAATTGAGTTTCTCAAAATAAAAGCTAGAGTTCAAAAAAAATTTCAATAAAATTAAATATGAAAGCTATGAGATTTTGAACTCACACTCACACCCAAGAGCTATTATAGCAGACATTCGCTTTTCACTTAAGGAGGTGGGAATTGGGATTGTGAAGGGATTTTCAATCCATCATTCAATAAATCTATTCAATTTCTCAAGAGTTTTTCTTCCAATGTGGTCTCCTTTAATGTCTGAACTTATGTGGTGCAATCTTTTGGTACAAATATGTTGGAAGTCCTGCAAATTAATGAATACAGCTATTGGTTTGAGTTAGCAATCTGAAATGTTTTTCAGATTTGGAATAGCCAATTTTATCAATATCTATTTTTATTTTTTTCTTTTCAACTACTTAATGTTTCAAGTTTAGTGTTTTATATATTTGCCATATTTGCTCATCTCTTCATCATTCATTTTTTGTATTTATAAACATAGTCGGGACCTGATGAGAGAAGCATTCCGGGTAACACTATTGCTGTTCAAGCAGACATGCCATTTAGTGGTCTCACAACATTTGGGACAGCATTCTTATCAAAATTTCAGTGTTCCCAAATGCCACATCCAGTGAGTGATTATTCTAAACTTATCATTGCTTGAAATTTTCTTTATTTTTGTTTAGTAATTTACATTTCTTTTATATGTTACAAGCTGCTAGATCACATTACATTTGTGGATACTCCTGGAGTTCTGTCTGGAGAAAAGCAACGAACACAACGCAGCTATGATTTTACTGGTGTTACATCATGGTTTGCAGCGAAGTGTGATCTCATTCTTCTTTTATTTGATCCTCATAAACTTGACATCAGTGATGAGTTCAAGCGTGTGATTGGATCTCTACGTGGTCATGATGACAAGATACGTGTGGTCCTAAACAAGTCAGATCAAGTTGATACTCAGCAAGTAAGGCATCTGGACTGTTTTATTTCCTTAGCTGGTATTTTTTTTCATATTGACCTGCAGATACTTTCATATAGTAATCCTTGGTAAAAACATTCTAACATTATTGCTGGATTGATCATGGTACTACATTGTAGCTGATGAGAGTTTATGGAGCATTGATGTGGTCACTTGGTAAAGTTTTGAATACTCCTGAGGTCATGCGTGTTTATATAGGGTATGCTCTTAAACTCTCATAAAGATTGTTTTGTGTTTAGTGTATAAATTTTTGTTCTACCAACCTACAATTATGTGGAAATTCTTTACTTCTGGGAAGTATACATGGCTCTTCTTACAACGTATGGAGCCTTGGAATGAAATGGGAAGAACCCACTTACTGGGTGACACCTAACAAAATTTTTATGGAGTATGTAATTGACTATTTGATATTTTCCCCTCTCGTCGTAGTTAATTAATTTTGGTTCATCTTATGTTTCTGTTGAAGGAACTTGATTTTATGGTTCTTAAGATATCCTTCAAAGGATTAGGTTTTAGGTGTAAATCTATTGATGGTTGCTTCTCAAAGGTTAACTAAAACTTCTGCTTGGCTATTTCCCACTTCAAACATGAAGTCTCCACCTAAACATTGGTTTAGGAATAATATTTTGTGGAAAATGACCTCAATATTCATTATAGTTTGAAGGACCAAATTATGCAGTGTTTGAAAATTGGAATGCAGATAGCAACTTTCCTAAAACTATGGGAAATATATGAAATACCTTATGTCATGCTGGCCGGTGTCAATTTTATTTTCTTTATTTCTATTTCACCCTTTTTAATTCTTTCCACGGATCCCAGCTACAACAAGGAGCTGATGCATGTAAAACAATGTAAGATAGAAGCTGACTGATTGTTTTACTTTATCTACGGCAATTTTCTTCACTCCAGCTAGTCTTTTTTTCTTGTCTTTGGCTGCCGGGAACCTCAATCAAGAATCATTTAACTGCGAAATCTGATTTAGGGAAATCAATTCTCTATATAATCTGTTTTTAACCTTTTCCAGCGGATCAGTCAGAAATTCCAAGGGTTTTGGCTGTTTTTTTGCCAGATTATTCATGCTGGCTGGAGATTGTCAAATTCAATTGTCCTTTGTTGACTGAGAAGACACTGGCAACTCCCTCTGAATTACCATCCCAAACATTGAATACCGTTCTCTGAACTACTTTATTAAACAACAAAACCAGTCTAAAATCTATTGCTTGCCCACTGTTTCCATTAAAATGATGAAGGATGGAGAAGAAAATCGGAGAGGAAAAAATGGAAGAACCAGGGAAAACTAACCTTTATTTTCTGGTTTTTAAACTTTAAAACAGGGGAAAATTGAAGAAGATTTTTAGTGTATGTGGCCATTGGGACAGAGAGAACTCTTATATTCCCACCTCACGTGATTTCCATTAGCATTACCCTCATTCTTTCATCTCTTCAGACTCTCCTACACCATCTTCTCCCTCGAACTGTATGCAAATTCCTCTGTTTTCCCCTTTTCCTTTTGGATATTTTTCTTGATTAATAATCTAACAATCCTAAAATGGTTTAGATGTTATCCCAAATGGTGGGATGTTGGGCAGCTGTCATGGCTGTTTCAAGTACCTCTCCATTTGCAACAACACTGGTTTAAGACTTTAGTTCTTTGCAGTCCCAATACAGGCCCCAAATATGGTCGCTCAGGAAGATGAGGAAAAGGGTCATTATTTCTAACCAGAGGTCTTCCTCTTTCCTAATGATGAGTTCGATTCTTCAACCTTGCAAAGAAGAGGCTTTGATCTATCCCCCCCCCCCCCCCCCCCCAACACACACACACACACACACCTTTTTCTATCTCTGTATTTCCCTGCCATTGGCCATAAATTACTATCCTTTCAAATTTTTGTAATTGCTTGAAGAACCGGAATGTTAAGGTTGTGGCTCCCCTTTCGGCATTATCTGTGATTTACATGATACTGAAAGGGGTTTGGATTCTTAGTTGGCAAAGGAAGAACTAGAAAGGTTGATGAATACAGCCAATTTGATGTTCGGATTGACGGATAAGATGTGCCAATGGAGGGCATTTGTCATAAAAGAATACAGCCATAACAGTCTGCAGAATTTCTTAGATTGGTCCTAGTTTCAAGGTAATTGGGGGTTACAGTTTGGCCCTCAAAAGTCTTGGATTGAATATTGACATTTTCCTTATATTTTTTGGTTCTCATTAACCTTAGTTTTTTATTTGACAAAATTATGCATAGATTAATGTAATCAACTACTGGCATTGACAGCTCATTCAATGACAAACCAATTAATGAAGCAGCTGCTGGTCCAATTGGTAAAGAACTTTTTGAGAAAGAACAGGATGACCTTCTCTTGGACTTGAAAGATATTCCAAAGAAGGCTTGCGATCGCCGGGTATGTTCACTTTTTTCTCATTTTGATGTGGTTTCACTTCTGAAATGGAAGAAACATTTGATTTGTTTGTTGAGACTTTGTTACAACATGTAACAAGTGATACCAATTGTTTTCAGATCAATGAATTTGTAAAACGTGCAAGAGCTGCTAAGATTCATGCCTACATAATTAGCCATCTTAAAAAGGAAATGCCTGCAATAATGGGCAAAGCCAAGGCCCAACAGCGTCTAATCGATAATCTTGAAGATGAATTTGGAAAGGTTCGAAAATCTCTTGCCACCTCCATCCTTCGTATCCCCATATTCTTTTGTTTTGTGTCTACCATGTCTTTGTGCTGATTATTTTTTTTATTTTTTATTTTATTTATTTATTTATTTTTTTCTGTTTTGACTTATTGTGTTCTATTTAAGCAGGTGCAAAGGGAGTTTCATCTTCCAGCTGGAGATTTTCCAAATGTTGAGCACTTTAGAGAGGTCTTGAGTGGTTATAGCATTGATAAGTTTGAGAAATTGAAGCCTAAGATGATACAGGACGTTGATGATATGCTGGGTTATGATATTCCAGACCTCCTCAAAAACTTTAGAAACCCCTATGACTAAGAAAATTTTGTTGACAGATAGAAACAGATTAGAGGAATGAAAAATGGAAGAAAAGCTGCACTGGTGTGCCATATTAGCCTTTCATAGCCAATCTTGTCCTGTATTTGAAATTTTTTGCTTTGTCCATGTGTTTCTCTGACCATATCTTGAGGACCTGGTTGGATATCCAATGTTGGGTTGGAGAGTTTGTATGTTCTAGTGGAAGTAGCAAAGAATTGTTTAGTCTCATAGATGATGCTTGTAGTTGCCTTCTATGAGTTTCCAGTGGAGTGGTCCTGTCAATCATTTATATCTTCAATAAAATTATTTAATTATAATATAGTATTATTTATAAGAAGGAAACTGTATATTTTATTAAAGTGGTAAGCCTTCCTGCACATAATTAATGATACAGGGTTTGTTTTAATTAGTGTTAAAATCTATTTATTGTGTTTTGTTTTAATTAAAAATGTGTAAAAATCATTATACTACTAGTAAAATTACATGAAAAGGTTAATGAATTCAAGCTTAACAAAGGACCCTTGAAAACTAAATTTCTTACGTGATTCATCCAGAACATTCTTCATTTGGCTAATGACTGGACAGCCAAATCATCAGTCTATGATTTGAATTATGGATGGTATGGTTAGCTTTCTACATCCATGATTCCATGATATGGTTTATACCTACCCTCTTTGTTCACCAGTGCTTGGTTGGGAAGCCAAGTGCATGTAGAGAAGTGTGGTCAACCTTCTACATCTTTGCTGTATATATGCCTTCTCTTTCCAATTCTCAACCAAGGTTCAAGTAAGTCGAATTGGCGGCAATAGGATCAGCCCGAGCCGATTCTGATTCAATCAGAATTGGTCAAATTTTTTTTTTTTGGTACAAGAATTGGTCAAATTGACTTGGACAAATTGGGATCAGGCTTGATTGATTCTGAGTTGAAATCAATTGGTTTAATTGACATGATTTTAATTTTTAGAACCCTATCTGCCCTCGATTTTGTATTAAGGGAAAGTAATTGGAAAGTCACATCGACGATAATTCATTAGGGTGAAGCCTGAAGGCATTGTATTTAGTTTGAATTCGGCAGTTGAGAGCTGGATAGTGTTATGCCAATGTTAGATTTAATTTTCATGGCATGCACGTCTTTACTAGTATAACATTATAATGTGAGAACACTCAATCCACACACCCACGGATTTGACCACCCACCTACTCACCCACAGTGACCTACCAACCTCTCTTTGATATAATATGTGTAGGTTTTTTTTTTTTTTTTTTGCAAGAATATAAGTTGGTTAGAAGTTAGTAATAAGTGTGGCGTAGTGAGATGGATTCTCAACACTTGAAGGATATGATGTCAATTTCAACTAACCGTGCATGGCTTTGGTTTTCTTTTGCCATTTTTCTTGAAATTTTATGGGCCTTATGTTGGCGGGAATCCAATCACGTAGCGGGGATCATATTGGGATTTTTTGAGTTTGAAATTATCGTATAAAAATTAATTACTTGGGAACGAAATTGTTTACCTTATAACCCCAATCGAAGTTCTTCCTCCAAATAATAGTTCTTCCACACTTGAGCAATCATAGGGTTCGAATCCTTTCAACACTTACAATCCACATTCAATTGGAGAAGAGTAATCCACCATTAAAGTCTTAAGGTTTTATAATCCATGGTTTTCTCCTTCACACACACTCACACTCACACTCACACTCACACTCACAAAGGATGGGAGAGGAAAGAGGAGAGAGGAGATTCGAAAAAGCTATAGCTCTCTTTTCCTTGTCCCTTATATGATAAAACCCCTTTTAAGGTTCAATTACTTTGTTTCTAAAGTGAGAAGAAATACAATCTAAAAGGATTGTTATATTTATTACTATGGGTGACAATATAATCAAATTATATTTTATTCACTATCATAAATAAAAATAAAATTAATCATTGAATATATCCAAATATTGTCATGCAATATTAATTTTTTAATTTACATATAAGATCTTTTACTTTTTAAATATCCTATAATGAGCTATAAGACATGTAATTTAATATTGTTTAATCCCAATTTATTGTACATGCATGTTTCATAGATTCTATAAATATAATCGGACGTCGAAAAATATTTCAAATAAAATTTAATAAACAAATTATATTTTATATTAGAAAATAACTTTGTAAATAATTTACAAAAATGATTTTGAAACTAGATTGTTGTCCGATCAAATACAAACATTCTCTCTCCTCTATATTTCTCAATTAAAGAAAGTGGATGCCATGTTGACGATCTCTTTCATTAACAATGTGAGACCACATGTCCAGCGTATCGATATATAGTCCGCTAGACATCACCATTGGTTTATCAAAACACATGATATAACACTGTAACAAATAAGATCAATCAGGCCTAAAGGTCAAGTGACGAGTATGAATCTTGTCCTCATATATTGGTAGTAACACATGCGAGATTCTTACCAAATTCTTCTCTATACACACACTGAATGTATACTTACATTTATGTACGAAATCACATCCCTGATAACATACAATATAACAATCATATGAACAGAATTTTCAATCCTATCCCTAGCCGAGAATAGTTTTGGGTGAAAACCCATGGAACAACTTATAAGCCCAATAAATAAATGTTATACATAAATGAAAATAAATAATTTTATTAATAAACCGAGTTTGAAGAATATACATATCCAACACCTTGTCTATTAATTCTGCATATATTTATATCAATGATGATGAAATTGTTCCAGTTGTAATATGTTAGGCTAATACTTTACCAAAAAAAAAAAGTTGGGCTAACAAAGTTAAATATATGAGAAGTCCCGTTTTGCTTGACTTCTATATCAAAGTCATGTTTTGCTTTCTGGAAATTCTCATATTGTTTAGTTATCATTAAAAAAAATCAATAATTAAACGTTTGAATAAGACAAAAAGATCCCACTAATTGGCTCGTAGAATGCTTCACAAATTATAAAATAGCAGCTAGTAAGAGAATAAGATAGCTTCCCAGCCTCCCACAATAAGGTTTGTTCCTCTCTCCTCTACATATCTTCAATCTTCTCTTGCTTTATTTGATTGTGTGTTAGGGTTTTTGAACCCTTAAAAGAGCATAGAAATTACAGAGATCCTTCATTGTTGTCCTTAACGTGTGCAGTCTTCCTATTGTATAGCTCAAATTGAAGTATTAACGCATTTGTACAAAGAGGTAACCCTAAAGCCCTTCTATTTTTATAATTTTTTTTTTAAGGGAAACATTTTCCATGGGGGAATGTAACCAAAAACATATAGCAAAATGATTAAACCATATTCCCCCGAATGAAAGAGAAAATGACTCTTCTGTGGATGCTTCCTTGTGCACTCGGATTGGCCCCGTGCATGTGCAAGGACCTCACGAACCCCACATGAAACACTTCCCCTTTATTTAATACCATAATGTGTATAAGCATCAAGGGCATTATCAGTACCAATGATTAGATTAGCCTACAATTAACTGAAAGTAGCAATGACTAGCTGGTAGTAGACTCAATTGTGAACCAAAAAATTCCAAACCATAATTGTCCTACCGAGATGACTGTTAATGCCTATATATTCATGTAACTATAAATTGCCTGTTGCTGGTTTTTTCCCACCACACAAGCTCCGGTAGATAAGGTGACTCTGACTTCCATGTTTTTCCTGAAATAATCTTTAGAACCAATATATAGCTACTAATTTTTTTCATTAGTAATCAGATTAGAAACAAATTAAAAATCCAGAAATTTCCATTGACATGCCACAGTTGAAAGCTAGAGGCATCTCTACCTGGGTACTGGCTGAACATAGATAAGACTGCATGCATGCATTCAAGAAAATAGTAGAAATTCCACTAGCTACAAGTAACAGTGTCTACCATATTGATTTCAAGTGCCTTGACATTCTCCATCATACACATAACTAAGAACTGCCCAGTTTGATTTTTCAGTTCATGACCTTGAAATAAACATCAAGCAGAGGCAGCTGCTTCTTCTTGCAACTGCTTCACCTTGGTGATGTAATCATTCATGGCTTCATCCTTCGATTTTCCTGCAAAAAAGAGTGGTTTTTGTGATCCTAGCACAAATTGTTGGAGAAACAAAATTGAACACTCCAGCACATGATATTTGTAGAACAACTCATACCTTCCACTGCCTTCCATGCATCCCACTTTGCCCTCTCCTTCATACTGAACATCCCAGGTCGGCCTACGAAGAGAATGGATGGGTTAAAAACTAAACACACACATGTAGTTTCCTATAGTAGGAAAATGAAGAGTTTACATACTGGTGTTCACTGGTCCAACAGTTGCTTGCTTGAAAAGCCCATAGAGAATCAGCTTGTTCTCATTAGTTGTGCTCTCAGGCAGAGTCTTTGCTTTCTCAGCAGACTCTTCAAACTCTTCCTGCAAAATGCCCAACAAATTCTTAGTGATATTCTGCCATTGGATGTGCTAAAGCAGCACATGTAAACATAAGAGTTTGTTTCCACTGGGTGCAAAGCTCCAAATGCACCAAAACCATGTCAAGATGTTTCATAAAGTTCGTTATAAAGAACTTGATCCAAAAGGGGCTCCAGCATATGCCAAAACAATAACAACTCAAACGTTAATGATGGGATAGCTCTCTCTCCCATTACCAAATATTACTTCCCCCGGAAGGCTTATAATTATTTTATATATATATATTATTTTTTTTTGGATAAACAGGGTTGACATTATTCATTATTATGGATACAAAAAACACCCATTCCTGTACTTCCAAGATAGAAGCTTTAACTCAGTTACATGGTCGCAGTTCATTAAGAAATTGAAGAATAGGATATATTGGGCACAAACAGTCAAACATATGGAATGCAGGATCGGGCATGCAAGCTGGAGGTTTTTGGAAGATTGATATTCCATATGCCTTTAGGATTAAAGGAATAAGACACTATGATTACATTAGAAAGCAGCAATTCCCATCAAAATTCAAAATTGCTGAAGTGAACTTGAATCAATATAAAAAATTAATAAAACTTGCAATCTCAAGAAACCAAATTCAAATAACTGTAGACATGGTTGTGAGACAGAGCAAAATAAGGGTAGGTTTCTAAGTTCCACTCAGTAAGTCGCTGTCTCCAACTGAGTCTTGGGAAAGACGAAAATCAGCAAAGAGCTGAAACTAGATCAGGATGTATCACTCTAGTACTATTTAATAATACAAATTCTCATTGTAAAATAATTTCAAAAAGTGTTATATTGTTTATTCTTTGTATTTATTTCATAATTTGGCATACCGCATAAAGATACAGATCAACTCATAAAATATTCAGGATCTGGGAAGTATCTTTAAATAAAATAAATACAAATAAAAAAAAAAATATGCAGTAACAAGGTTTTAGAGCACTTCAATCAGTCCAATTCAGTGATTTCACACACGTTCTTACAGAAAACCCATAAATGGACTTGGATCTAGAGGAAATACAAAGAGGACAACCTAGCCTTATCCCAATATACTCTTGGTTGACTCATCTAATTACAATAAGTCCAAGGTAATAGTATTTCCAGCCAGTCTGATGCAGAGCCTTTCAATTTCAAGGAAGATATATTTAATTATAAGGAGCCAACTTTGATGCAGAGCCTTTCAATTTCAAGGAAGATATATTTAATTATACAGAGCCAACTTACAACTACAGCGACATATTTCTCTAATCAGTCCAATTGCAATAAAATATTAAAGAAAAATTAATAGAAGATGACATCGAGTTGAGAAGCAGGACACATCACAAAACTAGATAATTTTTAAATCTTTCAGGGCCAGCGAAAAAATCTAGATAATCTACGAAGGGTTAATTCACACCTTTAGCAGAAGATCTGTAAGGGTTAATTCACACCTTTAGTAGAAGATCTGTAATCCCCATTCAGAGAAATAGATGGATAGATAACAGATCTTGGCTAAGAAAATACTAGAATTTTCTGATTTCCCACAAATATCTAATCTTTTACGCATTCTTCAGAAGAAAAAAACAGTAAATTGAAAAATACATGTAAGAAATTGATTCACGAGGAGGGAGGTGGGGAAATGTAAAAACCCTAAGAACAAAAACAGAATCTAGATGGCCAAAAGATCTCTTCATTCACAGATATAAATAAAATAGAAGAAACGGAGGCTTAGATTTCAAATTTCACTCGAGTTTCTTCATGATAGTAATTGCATGCAAAGATTCAAGGGAAAAAATTGCAAAAAACAATAAAAAAAAATTCGGAACTGCAAATTTTTTGCCATTGAAGAATAGAATCGATTATTAGAGAAAGAAATAATGAATAAACCTTCAAACCCATATCTACGCTCGTCTCCTCCAAGCAGCTTCTACCAGAGATCGGATTTTTATTTTATTTTTTGGTAGAAACCAGAGATCCGAAGTTGAGAGTCTTGAGACCCTAAAAATACAATGGATGTACAGAACAGGCTGGTCACCTAGCAGAGAAATTAACGGAACACTCCACGTGGCATTTTTTTTTTTTTTTTTTTTAAAATGAAAACATAAGTGATTAATCCGCATCAATCTTATTCAAATCGATATTGAATTGATATCAATTGATATCAGTAGATATCGATACTCAAACTTATAATTAAATCCTTGGTGGTGATGGATGAGGGCAAATTATCTTCTCTCTCTCTCTCTCTCTCTCTCCACTTGGAATGTATAAACTCAAGAGTTGCAAGACATCCGAATTCATAGAGTGGATAACGACTAATCTATTATTATTATTATTAGATCTACCATTAATCGTGTCCGCTTACACTCGGTGGTATTGATCGAAACCAATTGAAAAAATCTAAATCGAACCAAATCAATCTTTATTGTGTGACCGATAAACCGAACAATCAATAACCAAACGAATAAAACCGAAACAAAATAAATGATTATGAGATTATAGATGGTGAATTGACATAAATTGTTACAAATATATGCTCCATTGATTTCTTTGTTCACTATAAAAACTAGTTGGATGTTAAATAATGATTGGATAATATGGTTCATTTTGTGATTTCAATATTAATTATCTTCTTAGTAGTTGGTTATCTATTGGTTTCAATATTGGTTATCTTTCCCTAACAATGATAAACCATGATTTAATCATAAATTTAAATTGTTTTTTTCGTCAAATCTTGTCACTATAAGTTATGAATGTAAGATTCATTATGGTTCAAGAACAATAATAAACCAATCTAAACCGGTATTAACCCGAAATTGAAAAATCGAAATAAGTCGAAACTAAATCAGACCGAAATCGAAACCGAATGAAAACCAAAGTTCCTTAACATATTGGTTTTGGTCTCTTCTCATTCTTAAACCGAAATCAATTTAACCCAATCAAAACTGAACCGAACCATCCAATTGACACCCCTAGTGGTATGGGATAACAGCTCCACAATCAACGACACAACCTTGATTTCAATGTGTCCAACCACTTTGGTTGCGATAGGAAAGAAAGATCATTTATTAAAGTCCAATGATAAAGATTAATTTCAATGAAGTGCTTCATGTAAATATGTGGATATATGTAAGTAATAAAGTCCAGCCAATAGGTATAAGACTTTAACAAAACAATTATATAAATGAAAATATAATTTCAAGTAGAAAGGAACCCCCCACACATATATGACGGATTCAGATCTTTTTCATAAAGGTCATCGCCCTTAGAGTGCCCATAGAGGCTTATTTGCGTGACACGTGGAGGTATATCCCATGGCAGTCACCTTAGCCTCGTCAGTACCATGAAAGTCGTCGCATTTGGCCCAAAGTTTGTGAAGAAAATGGTGAATGACTAAAACACCACGAACCCAATGTGGTTATAGTGATGCCAATGATTGTATGGAATGGCCAGAGCAAACATAAACCCCGTCATCATGAGGAACTCCATCCAATGATTATATGGAATGGCCAGAGCAAACATAAACCCCGTCATCATGAGGAACCCCATTAATTAGATCCAAAACCTCCCTATGATGTCAATGAATGCCACCGTGAACCAAAACCCAGGAGCAGTACTGCAAAGTGCTATCAGCGTCAGAGCCTTGACTATCATTGCATCAGGAATCTACCCAATATCTGAGAAGACGTCCAAATGAGTTGGAGGGCTCTATCGCCATCCTCTCCACCTTCTATTGTTTCGATTCCAGTTCCATGTCCAGATTCATAATATTTTAGATTTAACGAGATCTGTGAAAACTGCATGAAGATTGATATTTCTTCATTTAGATATTGACTTGATTTAGTTTCCATTGATGCTAAGTCTTCCTGTGGTTAGGTATATGTTTCTTTGCCCATGGAATTTCAGATAACTAGATCATTGAATAAATTGAAAGAATTGGAGAATTTGAAAAACGATTCGATAAAATTGGATTTGATCAATCCAACAGAGGCTCCGAGGATTCCAATTCTACACTCTAGGGTTGGGTAGAAGGTACGAGGAAGAGAAGCTTCGTGGATTTGGTTGATTCCACAAATAGTATAGCGATTCCATTCTACAACAGAGACTTGGGAGATTCTAAGTGAGTCAAGTCGATACAGGGTGTGGGTTTGGGTTGAATGCCTGTGTGGGGTTTTTTTTTTTTAGAAAAATCAGAGCTTCAATTCTTGACCGTTGGATTTTTTTCATCCACATGTCGCGTAGATAGGCCTCCATGGGCACTCTATGGGCGATGGCTTCTATGGAGAGGATCCGGATCCTTCTTTCATCATAAACCAATGTGGGACTAACCTTTGTGAATTGTCTTGGCTCATTCATAGCTCCACAAATGCTAAACACAAAATAGAAAGATAGGGGGAAGCTAAATTTAAAAATATTATTTTGAATATTTTTGAAAAGACTATTTGTGTTTGGAGTGTTGTGTGATATTTTAAGTATCTAGGCTAGACATAAATAAATTAATTTATTTATTATAAAATATTGCTTTAAAACTCAAGGAAATTTTTTATAAGCAGTCATACAATCGATTGTTATATGGTGCGAAATATTGGCTAGTAAAGAAACATCATATATATAAACATAGTATAGTGAAGATTAGTATGTTGAAATGAATGAAGGCAAAACTAGGAAAGGTATAGTATAGAATGCCCATATCTGAGCGAAATTTATGAGTAACTCTGATACATGAAAAACTATGAGAAATGAGTGATTTGATTCAAATTGAAGGATCTAAAAGTGTCAGACATGAAGAGGAAAGACATGCATAACTTAGGCATTGTATTAAGAATGACCTTGAAAGAGTTGATTGGATGGCTGATCCATGTAACTAACATCATTTAGTTGGGATAAAACTGAATTATTGTTATGTAAAGATTAATTTAAGCATTGATGCATCTGAATTATTATTTTATGTAACGAAGCATGGTATTATTCTTTCATGTTTATTTATTTATTTATTTTTTTGGTAAATCATTCATTAATGTTTAATGATTTCTTATGATGTCAATCCATCAATGAGCAAGTGATTGCTGCTTAATCACTTAACTCTTACATCAATGTGAGGGCCAATGAGAATGCACACAATAGACATATAGATGAATGAATTCTTTTTTTAACCCAAAGGGTAGCACAGTCGGTTAGCAACAACTTTGGTACAAACCATAAGCTCATGTCCTCCCGCAAAATCTCATTTGAAACATTTTATTTTTTTTTTTTTTTTTTTTTTTTATTTCATAGCAAACGGAATGGTAATTTCGTGCGGATCGCCCCATTGAAGTCGCACCTTTGAAGAAGACCAACTGATCAACAAAGAGAGAGAACCCGTCTATTGCGTTGAAAACATTTTTGTTTGTCTCGTAACTTCGTAAGCTCTCTGATCGTCTGTGCGAACAAAAGAAATCGGTAATGGAGAAGATGGGTAAGAGGTTCCAAGGGAAGGTGGCGATCGTTACGGCGTCGACAATGGGTATCGGTTATGGTATAGCAGAGCGACTCGGGCTGGAAGGAGCATCTGTCGTCATCTCTTCTCGCAAACAGGTTTCTGGGTTTCCTTCATAGTTCCCCTGAGAGATAGAGATAGATTACTGTAAATTATATAAGCTCGATTGTTTTCTCACAGCAATCTAATATTAACTTCTAATGAGAGGTGAATTTATCTGGGTTGGATTCAATTATTGCAGAAAAACGTGGATGAGGCCGCTGAAAAGCTCAGGGCTCGAGGAATTGAAGTGTTGGGGGTCGTTTGTCATGTATCGAATGAACAGCATAGGAAGCAGCTCATAGATCAAACTATTCAGGTAAGGGAAAACCAGGAAGTGCAATATTTTGTCCGAAAATAGGAAAAACGAAAGAAAACCCGGGTATTCAATTTCTGCTGCAGAAATCCTCAGGTATTACTAAATTTTCATTGTTCCGTTGGTTGCCCCATTCATTCTTTCTCTCCAATTATTTCTGTTGATCTGTTACTATTTTGAGAAAATGTTTGCCAAATGGACTATGTGTTCTTCAGATAAAGAAGGGGGGCGGGGGTGGCTGGGGGTGGGAGTGCATTATTTGGTCATACATTTGAGCTCGATTTTCCATCAAAAGAAGAATGGGATAAGGAGAGAGTCCCATTTCTTGGGTCCGCAGATCCCGAGTCCCCGACTTCTTCCTTGAAGTGGAAAATGTGATTTAGCTCTCGGCTTCAACCCACTATTGTGTCCGGTTGAGTCAACTCCCTGAGTCGTTAGGAGTTTTCAAGACATTAACTATCAACATTTTTCTGAGGAATTAATTATAAAGCATTGCAAAAGATTATAAAGCATAATTGGAGGGGGAGGGGGAGGGGGAGGGGTTGTTGAAATAAAAACAGAAAATCTATTCTATACTTCATCATTTTTGTCCTTGGATGAACAATTGTTATTAAGGGCAGCAATTTTTTATTGGGGGTTTGATGTGGGAGCCAGTATGAAGTTGATAAACTGAGATATATTCATCCGTGGGAAAACAAAGAGAAAAAGTGGGAAAAAAAAATCCTCACTATTCTACTATCCTGTTCTCGAGAGGAACAGATCCAGGCTAGTGCGCTTATGGCATCATCTTTACCAATCAGTGATGCCCAAACTGCTCCTCTGTCATTTGAGTCCATGACATTAAGTCACTTGAGCCCCTTCAAAAAATTAAATACTCTATTCAACTCAGCTTTATCCTATCTAAATGGGGTCAGCCACATGGATATTTTTTTCTCCAATGAGCTCTATTCAAAGCCATACTTGTTATTAGTCCTAAGATATTCATGTCTTTTCTCACCACTTCTCCTAGAATGATTTTAGATCTATCCCAAACTCATTTAGTTCCTTCAGTCTGAATTAAATCACCTCTTTGGATCATTCAAAGGGGGCTTCTGTTGCACATATCAATGCCACCACCTCAAAATGAATTCTTGACTTATCATTCGGAGCTACTCTTAAAATTAGTTCTAATTTCTTAGTCCTTATTTTATCTTTTTTTTAGTTTTACAATTCATTCATTTCATTATCCTCATTTCAGCGACACCAAGTTTGTTTATATGTTGTTTCTTCACTACCCAGCATTTATCTCCATACATCATTGTTGGTTATATAACTGTCCTTTAAAATTTCTTTTGAGTAATGGCTATCTAAACACCCAAGGGCTGGGTTAGGAAACCAACATAAGATCTAGAACCGTAGGTCAAGGCAATAGCCAAGCTAGAGAGATCCTGCAATATGACTAAGGTGATTCAGATATGGCACAAATTCCATCCGAGTGGTCTAGAGCAAATATAGTTTGAGGTCCCAAAGTTTGGAGTTAATCCAATGTTCAGATTTGGAGAAATCAAACTATTACCAAAATAGTAAGTTTCTGAAATTAGAAACTAAAATTTAGTAACTAAACCAAGGAATAGCAAGTGAGAACCATATTAGAAACACAAACAGATTTGGTAACTAAAACATTATTGAAATAGAAAGTGAATCAGAATTAGTAACATGCAGGAAAGATAAAAGTAGAGATGGATAGCAGTGCTGTAACAGCACTCAAGACTAGGTAGTAAACTGCCAACAAAACAGGGAAACAATGGACTGATTGTAGGCTGTATCAACTGTAGAAATCCAGGTCTGAAACTAAGAAGAAACCTCAACAGAAGTTAGTGGATAGAATACTACATAGAAAATCAAAACAGAATGGTAACTGATGTGCAAACAGAAACTGACCTTGAGAGCTCGAAGAGGAGAAGATATAAAAGTAAGGAAGAAGGATATGGACTAGGCCTCTCACACAGAACTCGACCAGCATCGCACCAATCCACTTGGCATCCCACCAGGGTTGCTAATGCATCTCACAAGAGCACTCTGCATTTCTCAGATAGTAAGGAAACGAAATGCTAGGGTTTTTTCAAAATCGTTTTGGGGGGGGGGGGGAATTCTTGGCCCTTGTCCTTTATTTACTGCTTTAAGAAAATAAACAAAAGATGTATGAAGCCCCATGCATGGGCTAGGGTATTCCTTACAATCTAAGCTTCTTCAAAGTAAAAACCATCTAGAAACTTTAACGTTAAAGAAACTAACACCTAATTCCGTATAGAAATCAAATCTCTCTTATATGGGCTTATAGAATTGGCCCTTTACAATAGAATACCAAAAAGTACTAAGCCCATGTCCCACATAACCCATTGGGAACTTATAAATCTAACTTGAATCAATATAGAACTGTAGGTTCAGGTTGTCCCAGAAAACTGAACCAAACCCAAAAGAACAGGCTATTTTTCTCTTCTTGCTGAAATTCTGCGTCTCAGTGACAAATGTTCAAACAAGTAGCTTGTAGAGATAATGAGCCTGTTAATCCCTCAATTCCAGGCGCATTGAGATCCAAATCCAAACATAGTTAATAATCTATAAACGGTCCCGTCTTGTTTAACCAACTTATGAAGGGTGTACCACT
This sequence comes from Macadamia integrifolia, assembly GCF_013358625.1. Classification (NCBI taxonomy): domain Eukaryota; kingdom Viridiplantae; phylum Streptophyta; class Magnoliopsida; order Proteales; family Proteaceae; genus Macadamia; species Macadamia integrifolia. Next base: position 17,726,637 of record NC_056557.1, read on the forward strand.
TTCTGACTTATTGGGTTGGGTCTTGAAGATCAAGATTTTAGGGTTATGGCTCTGCTGTATCCAGTCAACAGAAAAATGGCGGCAATGGAAGGGCTGCTATGAGTTGGTGGTAGACAGCTGGTGGTAACTTAGAGTTGAACACAAGAAGGGTGAGGGAGGACAAGACTAAGGATATATGCCCTTCTTTTGCCAATAGGTAAAAAATTGCATAAGATGATTCATGTAGTAAGCATGGTTTAAGATCTCGGTGAGATCTTGCTAATATCTCGTTTTTTTCAAAAAGGCGAGACGAGATGCATGGCGAGGTATAAATTGTACAAAAACACAACCGAGATCTTGCCAAATCTTGCTAAATCTTGCCTCTGTCTTGCCTCTCTCTTTACTTTTTTGAAGAAAAAACACTAAAGAGCAAGGATTTGGGCACTTTTGTTTGAGGATCTCCATTCCTACACTCATTGGAGCTTAAAGAGTAGGGAATATTACCTCCTCATCCACATTTGGAGGTACTTTTCTTCTCGAGAAACATTTTAGATAAAAGAAATCTTTTCAAACCCATTTTTCATGGAAACATTATCAATACTTGTTATGATGCATATAACATTGATTCATGGAGGGAAATATATATATTTTTTTGGTTTAAATAAATGATCCTATAACACTGACCCTATGTTGTTATGTGGCTTATCTTATATCATTTCAAATTTTCAATGTATGTGAATGTGACTCATCAGTCACCAAGGTTAATTGTTAAACAATTAAGTAATTATCTATAATGTCTTTAAATTCTTATGATTATGTTGTCAGGTGTTGATTGTGGAATAGAGCATACTAGCCTAGGGTCCAAAGAGTCGGAGACTACTTACATAGGGTACGAAGTCAAAATACCATTTTAGGTTTGATTTTAAAAAAACTGATATTTCCATTGTGTTTAGAAGGCCTAAAATAGGGTAAATACCAAGTTTCAGGGGCTACAAAGACCATATGGCCACCGAGACCAACACCAAGTCGAGCGGGGAATAAATACATGTCTCGGCGAGATCTCTCTGTTTTAGATCAGCAAGATGGGGGGCGAGAGCGAGATCTTAAACCTTAGTAGTAAGATCTGATGAGTTATGATTAACTAAGTGACATGACAAACTCAATTGAATCATATCACTATTTAAACTATTGGGATCATGTGGACTTGATTTTCCTTGTCCTAAATTGACTCAACCAGTTAAAATCAGTTTTTCCACCTATGCTTCTAAGATATAAACAAGCTTCAAATTCATCGTGCTTGTTGATTTTGTTGTTTTATAGTTGTCCTTGTTGGCAACTCGGCCACTGGCGGTGATGATGTGCCAGTTTGGGTGACATGGCCAAAAGTGATGACATGGCAGCATTCAGTGTCACCATGAGATAACATAGCCACATATGTGCATGGAGTGGTTTGATTCATCTATAATAGGTGGTGTGGGTTTTGGGTCAAAACTAGCAAAATTGGCTATTTACGCTCGGGGGAATTTTCGGCAGAGAAAATGAATTTTTGGAAGACCGTTTTTTCATGAAAAAGATAGATTGTAATTTATCTAGTTAGTGCCTCTGATTTCGTTGCGTTCCGATACAGTATAAAGAAGTTACGGCATTTGTGATAGTCGAGGGAGTTTCGGCATTGAAGATGAATTTTTTGGAAGAAGTTTTCTCCATGTAATGATACGACAAAAATACGATCTTACCAACGGTTCTGATTTCATCGCTTTCCTATTTCGTATGAGGAAGATGTGTCATTGGAACGGTAAAGGGGCATTTTGGTCTTTTTAAATGGCTAAGTCAGATGATTGGGTTTTCTGGAAAGTTGTAGAGCGTCTAGTCGTGGTTCCAACGCACTTCGTTTCGTATTGATTGGAAATCGTATGAAAAAGTTACATTTGTTTCCGTGAAGCCGGTTGAAAATCCAAACCGGAAAATCACCAATTGCTCTTGTGTTGGGTGGATTTTCCAGATTTAATTTTGAAATTTCAGGGATTTTTGTGTAATTTCAAGGTTTTAAAGGTCTGAGTTGATAAGAGGTTTCTGGCATTGAAATCGATGGGAGCAGGGGCTTAACTGCTATTTAAAAGAATCAAAGAGATCCTTAATGAACGGCTCAGATTGAACCACATAGGCTTGATTCCCATCTGAGAGTGCTCACAATTTGGCGTTGGATCAGACGCTTAATATGCTTGTCCGAGGTTTTCCATTGGTCGAATTTATCAAGAACCATATACTGGCGCTGCATAGGATTAAGATGCGCTACGGTGTTACGCACATGCAAAAAGTGGCATGGATAGATGCTATTTGCTATGATCTCAAACTAGATCTGAAGATCTCAATCCAAAGGCTGGAAGCCGCCTTTACTTTATGAGACGTAGCCGACAATCCTCCGCGCTGATTGAACCAATGGGATTTCGACAACAATTCTGATTGTTGACACAAGCATTGATACCCTCCGATACACACTGATACGATACACACCGATACGATATATGGAATTTTTAAAATCCTTTCGTATCGATATATATTCTACGATACATACCGATATACACCAATACACTATCGATACGTATTGATACTCTATGGAAAATATAAAATCGAGGTGAAATATACGTTTCGGTATGTATCGGTACGTATCGGTGAGTATTTGTATGTATCGATCGGTACGTATCGATGAGTATTAGTAAGTATTAGTGAGTATCGGTATGTATCGATCGGTACGTATCGATGAGTATCAGTACGTATCGGTACATATCGGTGAGTATCAGTATGTACCGATATAGTGCGCTACGGTCATATAATGACCAAGATGGGTATTTTTTCAGAAAACACGATTTTTTGAAGTGTTTTTGTTCCAAAATTACTGCCAGCCATATTTCTCTCTAACTAAAGTGGAAATCAAGGTTGTGAACAAGGATTTTACATTTATGGGACAACTACAAACCTTGAATTCTTAGTGCGATACCCTTAATTTAGTATTTATGCATAATACATGTTATCAATAGCTTTTTTTAATAATTTTTTTATGCAAAAGTGTTTAAAAAGGTGTTTCATATCCATTTATGTGCGTATTTTTAGCATATCTTAGCGTATCTCCAATACGATACGATACTCTCCGATACATATCTTAATTTTGGTCGACCGATACGGCTACCGATACCGATACTTTAATCCTTGGTCATAGTATCCTAGATCTACGGTTTCTATTTACTATATGTTATTTAAATCGGACGGCTCATATTAAGAGATTCCTTTTGATGAGATCTATGGCTAGATCTGCACCTCTGTTGCGCACACAGCCGGTGTAGCCTACGCCAACCACCGAAGATTCTATTTCAGGCTATCTTATTGCTCCAACTTAAAATGGCCATATCTCCCTCATCTCAACTCCGAATTGGGTGAACCAAATTGCAGATTCTTCACCACTCCAAGCTCTACATGCCTAAGGGAAGAAAATGAAGAGGAGAGTTGCAGAGGTGGCCGAATATTTGAGTTGAAGCTCAAAGAAGGCTTAGACTTTGAATGCAAAACCTATAATCTCTTGTACTTGATCTATTGCCTCTATTAGAGACTTGGGAAGCTGCTGGAAGCCAAGGCAGCAAGCTTCATTGGTGGTAGCCAAGAAAAGGGAAGAGAAAAGAGGAGGAAGAAGAAAGGGAAAAGAGAGAAGAAGCCCATTCATACTTGTGTGAGCCATTGTTGAGCCATTAGAGCTCTAACAAAGGAAGAGAGGAAGTAGAAAGGAAGAAGAGAGAAGAGGAGAAGTGGTGTGGCTTGATGAAGCTACGGTGAGCTTCCACAAAGGAGGAAAGAAAAAGAAAAGAAAAGAAAGGAAAAAGAAAGGAAAGGAAAGGAAAGAAGGAAGGAAAACAAAAGAAAAGAAAGAGAGGAAAAGAAGAGGGAGAATATCTGTATCACACACTCATTGCCAGAGTGTTTCAAACACAGACTGATTCGGGTTCCACAGTGCAATTGAAGATTCCAATTTCTTCATCAACTTAAGGGAGATTGAAGATTCCAGTGGACCATCAGAGTTCTCGGTCCCATCTTCGGAAACCAGTGATTAGAGACAGTCCAAGGTTGTAAGTTATTCTACACTCATTGACTTACGCTTTTGATTTACTGTATTTCCATTGTATGCTTAGCTAGGTTATATTGCCATAGACCTATGCTGTGTGATATCATTATAGGGCATTGTTATAAGCCCAACCTTATCTATGTAATTGGTATTCAGTGGGTGCTGGACATAGGGACAGTGTGTTCATTGGTAGTTACCACTACCTAAACATATCTGCCATGGGCGTGGCTTCTCAGATTATTCTGGGAAAATTGGGGTGAAGACCTAGCCTTTGTAAGTCAAGGGTGGAAATTGGGAACGTGTTCCCTTGGCTATGGGTGCAGTCATAATTAGAATTTGAGTAAATGCTGAGCCTGACAGTGGGCATTACTCCGTACATGTAGGCAACTGGCCGAAGCACGTATTTCTTGTGTTGTGATTGTGCATGCTAGTATTGTATTGTGGATTGGAGTGTATGCCTACAGGATGGGTGTGTATATCTGGTAGACTTGACCACTTGGTGGTGCAGTGTGGATGTATATACGACTATATGTATGTGACAGTGATTGCCGTGTGGGGTTTGTGAGTCAGCTCTCGGCAGCAATATAGGTTATGTGTGTAAGCTTCGTGTAGCAGTGAGAGTTATCAATAGTTCACATGGTAGCTCTGGGCAGCATCAGTAGACTGTGACTGAGAGTGAGCCACATCAGCTGGTGACCTGGTAAAGAACCAGCTGAGGGAAAGTTTTTGGACACACTGATTCACCCCCCCTCTCAGTGTCAGCTGGGACCTAACAGATTTGACTTCATCTTCTTATAATAAATGTATATTAGAATGATCCTGATTGAATGGATTAAAGCTTCAATTAGGTGCCTACAAATGGTTTTCATTGATTACAGGTTCTTATTGCTGCAGATAAACCACATAAGTGGGCTTATTATAGTGGAAATAGGCCTTGGGTTGGATAGCATATGTGTTGGATATGAAGGATTTTCATTGAAATGGGCCATTTTAATGGCCCTATAATATTTGTAGGAGCTAGAAAGAGATTGGTCAAGGAGGATAGGTTATTCCAGATTTGTGGAGTTATTTTAGTCATTTTAGTGCTAAAAGTTAGCTAAGTCAAGTCCTAGAATTATTAGAAATTTGAGTCAATATTTCATTCCATGTCTATGTTCTGTTCTTTAGAGTGCTAGTTTGAGTAGGAATGTCAAATACTAGTCTGTTTTGGGTTTTCCAAGTAGTAGGTTGAATTCCAAATCAGTTGGACTCTTAGAGAGTCAGCTTTTGAATTCTATATATAGATGTAGTGGCCTATGGCCTCACACACAAAATTATGAGTTATATTTTTTAAGTTTACTTCAAGATTTGGCTGTGTGGATTCATGGTATGCTTGGAAGGATTTCCAGCAGCGCTAAGGTAGAATCCTTAGTGGAAGAGTGGATTCTCTTCATTGGTTTGGTGGAATTCTGCCCTATTCTATATATTCTATCTTCTAGTTCTTATTAGCTCATCCTTCAGATCAGTTCTCTGCTATTTCATGAAATCGTCAACATCCCTGTTTTCTACCTTTTTCCAGCTTGTTTTCTGATATCTCAATTGTTGAGTTTCTAAGGGTATTTTGGTCTTATTGTTCTTTTAGTTCTTTTATGTTAGGTTGCGCAGGGTGCAGGGGTATTTTAGTACTGTGGTATCGTTTCATTATATTATATATATAGAGGGGGAGGCGCCTGCGTCTAGGTAATTCACTCTAGCCACAGGCAGCCTCCCATGGTTTGGCTGTTCTCTCTTTTCTTCTCCCTTCTTACTTCTTTTCTCATCTTTCCTCTTCCTTGGTTTGTTGGAGGATTCTGGTTTTCGAACATCAATATTGATCAGAATTGCTTCAAATATGAAACATAAGCTTCTGGTGATCTGATCTCTTGATTTCTGATTTATTCTGCGGAGTTTTATTAGCTAGACTATCAGTTTTAGTTCTGTTGCTCTGTTTTCTTAGATGCACTAGGACTCCTTCGCATAGTTCTATTCTGTAATCCAATTTCTGTCAAACTTTGCAGATCTATTCCTCTACTAAGATAGACCACTCAACCAGGGTATTAGGCTAATCTGAACCTCTGTCTTCAGTCAGATTTCTCCCTAAACTGCCCTATTCTCTGTTTTGGTGATCCTGGTTCTGCTAGTCAGTTCTTTATTCCTTAGGACTGTACTTGCATTTCTTATAGTGCATAATCACATCTCTCTCTTTCCCTGCCCCACTCCCACTTTTAATCTTCAATTACTTCAACAGACACCAGCTATCATGATTCTGCTGAAACCAACCCTAAATGAATCCGTTAAGTGCATTTGTAGTTTTTATCACTATTGAATAAAGAGATCTGAGTTTCCCATTGTCTTTTTATTCTGTTGTTGGTAATCCTTGCTGTAACTTACTCTTTGTGTCTGTTTCTCTGTAAAACAAATACTTCTAGATGCATTTTATGGTGAGAGCCAGAGTTTATTCAGTTGTTGGTAGTCCTTGCTGTATTTTTGACTCTGTGTCTCTGTAAAAACAGTACATCTAGATGCATTTTATGGCGATCCCACTTCTCCCGGTACCTTTCACCTGGATATATGCAGACATCACTCTGGTCACCATATAGACTTTGACTATAGTAGCATGAATCTCAAGCAAGAAAGTCATACAACATCATGACATATTATTTGGGGGATGGATCTAGCAAAAGCAACTATAACTGCCAGTCTGCAATTTGGCGAGCTCCCAAATTCATTGGACATGATCTCCATGTCATCATCTAATTGGTTCAATTTTAGCCAATCTGATTTCACATCATAATAATTCTCTGAATTTATTTTATTTTATTTTATTTTTTTGAAAAATGTCTCTCTCTTTTTGACTGTTTAAGGAACAGAGCCGTTGAAAAAAAAAAAAAACCTATTCATCATGAATAGTGGTGATATTGAAGTGGGTTTACTTCAAAGGAAAATTTAATATCATTTCTGTTTCTTCTCATTTTATTCTTCTCTGCAGGTGTAATTGGTTCTAGTCATTGTGTATGTTTCTGAATCTATTTGTGTTTGCTTCTCTGTGTGCATGAATTTGATTGCAAAATTTATTAAACTAATAAACTAATATGTCATGTGATGATAGGATTACTATTACTATTACTATTTTTGGCTTTATTAGCTTTTGCTTAGTGATCTAAGTTCATTGCAGAAATATGGGAGAATCGATGTAGTTGTATCCAATGCTGCTGCAAATCCCTCTGTTGATGCTATCTTGGAAACTAAAGAATCTGCCCTCGATAAGCTATGGGAGATCAATGTCAAGGCTGCTATACTTATCCTAAAGGTGATCCACATTTGAGAAAATTCAAGGTTCCTGTCAGGCAAACTGTAACCATTGTACAAATATCCATTGGAGCATGCATTGCATATTAACACATTCAGAATCCACCGTTCAATGGTTCCCATCTAAAATTCTGCTAACCAGACATAAACAACCTGACAAATTTTTTGGGGGGGTGTGTAATTGGAAGTTCTATTAACCTAAGAAATCACCAAGGCCTTCTTGGTGGGTCTGCATCCTCTCATTCAAGAAAAGAGACAAAACTATGAGACTCAGACTCGATCAAATGTGGCCTGGCCATCACCCTTGCCTCCGCTGACAGGCACAGCCACCAAATGTTATTACAGTGCTTAGATTCAGCTACTTTAGCATGGGAGTGCGCCCACTTCATTTCTCTTGCATCAAGTCGCAGAAATAATGGAGGGGAATGAGAGTGTTTCCTGGATATCCTCCATAGTCCATGGTGGGCCAAATATGTTGTACTGTTGTTTCTTTTTTTTCTTGACTATTCCATTATGATCTCTAACCCTCACCACCCCCCCCCCACACACACACAAAATCCATTGTGACGGAATTAGAACCATATTTCAGAAGGCTAGACTTACTAATGAAGACACATCCTTGAAACTCCTTTGGCTTCTGCTGGAAGAGCGCTACATCGCCATCTGGCCTTCCCCTAATTGTACTGATAACATAGATATATTACTCAGGTTTCCCCTTGTAATAGTCTGCATGGATATATTGTTTTTTAACAAGAAACAGACGGCTCGAGGAATTGGTCATGTCTGTATCATCTGATCTTCCTATGCCACATTTTCAGTAGCTTAGCCTTTCACATAATTTTTTATTCTGAGATTCTAGATTCCAAAACAACTACTTATGGTTTGTTGCCTACTTCATTGTCATTACAGGATGCTGCACCTCATATGCAAAAGGGATCATCAGTTGTTCTTATTTCTTCTATTGCTGGCTATCAACCGCAGGGATCAATGGCCATGTATGGGGTGACCAAAACGGCTCTTCTTGGGCTTACCAAGGTAGTCTACATGGTTATATGCCTTCGCTTTTAGTATTTGAACAGATTCAGGATATCTACTTGCTGCATCTCATTCTGTTTTCTTAAGCCTATACTATGTCTGAAGGATCTTAGGATTTTCTTTAGGACAATGCAAACTATGAGGCAATGGATTGTGCACTTTTCCTGGACTCTCATAAAGCACAATATCAACCTGAAAAGACATTGACAAAAACATTTTGTGCAGTTAAGAATGTATTGCAGCTGTGCTTTTCTATCATCTGTCTATGATATTGACATTCTTTCATTTCTAGGCTCTTGCATCTGAGATGGCCCCAAATACTCGAGTCAATTGTGTTGCTCCTGGATTTGTACCTACACATTTTGCTAGTTATATCACTAGTAACAAAGCTATTGTAAGTGTATTTTTATCCTAAAGTTGTTCTTCTTTCTTCCAGTTGGGTTTGCTTGGATCTGGACAAAAATCATGCTTAATGCAATCTGTTTTGCAGTGTCAGAATTCTCCACTGTTGTAGTGAAGATTTGGACACTGTGTACTCATTCTGGATTAGTCATATATACTTGAATGTGGTAGCAACCACCATCATTCCACTGTGCATGCTTATAATTGTCTTGTTTCTTATAGCTATTATAGAGCTTTGAAATACAAGGGTGATGTTCGATGATTAAGTGATTCTGCTGAGCATTAAAGAAACTCCGCAAGATCCACAATGAACCAAAGCAATAAAAAGAGAAGAGAAAAGTAATTTGAGAAGTGTCTTCTTTCCTTCCCCCACCACCCTGTAAAAAAAATAATATATAAATAATAATGATAATAAAAAATTTATATACAGGGATTCTCTAGATTAGAAATCTTCAAATTTCATAGATTTTTTGTATTTATAGATACATGATTGTACTTTGTAGCCAAATAGAGTTTTTGATGTGTCTGCCAGTCATAAATTTAAGAATTCATATTGTGGCTCCGTTTGATTTTATTCCATACATTGAAAATATTGTTGGTAACTTTAATTGTATGCAATTGGATACAACCATCAACTACCTAAATATCTGTTAATAACCACGATTTGTATTACCTCTCATTTTTATGGACCATAACAAGGTTACTTCTTATTTCTTTCACTTTCCGCAACATTAGTTGAACAAGACCTTTTTACTTCATATATATTACTTTTGAATCCACAACAGTTGACAGGGTTTACTAGGTGTATTATCATAATTATAATATAAACTTCATTTTTTAGACTGCACAAGTACTATTGTTAACTGCACATGGTTCTTGGTTATTGTTTTTACATGCCAACAAGATTTTACCTTTTTTTTTTTTTTTTGTTGGGGGGTTTCTTTTAGGTAGATTTTCTCTCATACTTCTAATTCTCTCTGTAGTGCAATCCCTTGTGCTTTACTTGTATTAGATATTGAATGGTGTGGGGTTTTGCTGCAGAGGGGTGCCATCGAGGAGAGGACGTTACTTAACAGGCTTGGTACCACTGAAGACATGGCTGCAGCTACAGCTTTCTTGGCATCTGATGATGCTTCTTACATAACAGGAGAAACTTTAGTGGTAGCTGGGGGAACTCCTTCAAGACTCTGACTTTTCACTTGTCCGTCCTTCGTTTTTTTTCCCTCCTAAATTCTTACAATGCACTTAAGCTTCTGTTAGTAGCCTGTCCTTACAAGAGATTTATGCCATGCACTACCTCAGCTCAATAAATTTTCAGGGATATTATTGTTTGTAATTTTGGTTCTTATCCTTCCTTCATTGCCATAAGGTTGGCTTTGGTCACCAACTATGCAAATCCAGAACTGCATTGTAAGTTTGACTGCAGTAATGCAAATCAAACATGTGCTTTAAAAATTTTTAGGGAAATGGCATTGGAGTGAATATTCTAGTGTAGAAATAAAGCATTGATATTCTATTAATGAACATTGGCACTGGCAAATGGCAATACAAAATCACAATTACAGTACTCCCTTCTTTGATAGACCTGACGAAGAATATTCTCCTGCTTTATTACGGAAACATTCACACCAGCAAGGAAGCATAGATACCCAGAAAGGGAGCTAAAAATAAATTCTAGAAAAGCAATTTGATGGTTCATATATTTGTTTTGATTTTCTGAAGTGTTGCCAAGAACCTGCAACCTGCAATTGTAAGAGAAAGAACCCCCATGAATTGTGACCTCAATGCAGAGCTATTGATAATTTTCCCTTCTTTGAGAAGCATGATGTGATACATATATCGCTTCACCCACTGTGAAAGAGGCCATGGCCATCAGAACCATTGGATTGCATTGAGGAGAAATCATTTCAATTTCATAAATAGGGGTGGCAATGTACGATGACATAAGACTCCAATCATGGGGTCACATCACCAGTGGATAACAAATTTTTCCTTCTCTATGGGTGAAAGGAAAACTTACTTCCATATCTTTTGCAAATATATGTCTCTCTCTTTCTCCCTTCTGAGTGACTTGGTATTTTCTTGCTCACCTTTTTGGATATTCCTTTTCCTTTTGGGGGAAGGTTTTCCTTCATCCCACAAATCTACCATTTTCATTACTCTCCTTAAAAGTTGAAGATCCAAAATGCCCATCACTGTTCCTAGACACCCATTGTCTTTCAACTATGCTTAAGGAAAATCCGTCCTTGCTCACCGACTGTGCTACCCCCTTGGGTTTAATCGTAACACCTTATTGTTGCCATGCAAGGGATGCACAAAAATTATCTGTTTTCTTTTTTACCATCTGTTCAATTTTTATCGGACAATCAACTCGTACTCGTAAAGACGTTGGCTCACTTTAAGCATGGGTGATCGATTCTCTAGTCATTTTCTACCAAAAAATAATCAATTCTCTAGTCATTCTCTGGTCTTCATGTATTCATTTTTTTTCCTTTATAACTAACCCTTGAATCCTTGATGATACAAGGTAAGCTTGATTTGGTACAATATCCAATATAGCCCATGATTTTTGGATTACAATACAATGTTTTAGGATAAGTCTCCATATCGGGCTACTCATTTCCGATATGGGATCTTTAATTCCATCTTCCGTGTGGAACCCTAACATGTGAATCTTTGTATCTCATTAATATTTGCTGTAGAGTTAACAAGAAGTATGGATGAATCATTGCAGGATCCAAAAAAAACAGAAGGGAATTTGGTTGATTGAATATTGGGCCGGCTTCATTTGGGGTATTATGACACCGCTTGAATACTAGTGGATCAATACCAGCTCGGTCTACATTTGAGATCGATCTTGATTGATATCAATCCGATCCTTATGAGTTCATCGATACCAATCTGAGATTACAAACCATGATCGAGAGCATAGTTATTAAGTATGCGTATTATATTCGTACCCGAACGTTTAATTCAATAACATAGTATTTGCCGAACAAATATGAAAAATCGGTACAATATGCGACTTTTATACACCTCCATATTATACACGAATTATACGCTTTTAAATCGTCCAACCCAATGATACCTTTAGTTAAAAATAAAAAACAATGATTTCTCTCTCTCTCTCGTTTTCTCTCTTTTCTCTTTTCTCTTTTCTCTTTTCTTATTTTACAATTTCTAACAACCATAAAGTTTGAATCTGGCTAGGAAACCCCTGGATGATTCCTATTTCAACTCACCAGCTCTTGTTTGTAAGTCAAAGTGGCCTTTTGAAAGTGGTGTGGACCCAAACTGAAACACTCAAAAGACAATAAACAAATGAACCAAGTTTTAGCCCCCCTCTCTCTCTCCTCCCTCCCTCTCTCTCTCTCTCTCTGGGTAGCTACTCTTGGACGGCAGTGATGTCGCTGAGGACGACCACGGCCACTTCTTACTTGATTGCTGAGTGGGCTACCAGGGCTGTGGTTGTCTTGCCTTGGAGAAGTTGTGGATTGGATGGTTGCTGTTCGATCATCTGAGGGTTCACACCAAAATTTAGAATAAATTTGGTGTGGTTTATGATCGGGAATTGATTAAATGCATATTGGTTTGAATGTAGAAAAAAGGTTTGATCCCTATTACATGGAAAGGGATTTGGGTGTTAAGTGTAATTTTCATCTTGTGAAAATCATCTGCAACCATCCCCTTGGAACATGTCCCGAATGCTCTCAACTATCGAATACTCACTTCACTTCACCACTCACTATAGACAATTTGCACCCGATTTAATTGATATTCTCATACTTCCTTCCAAAGGATCACTTTCGTTTCACTGATTTTTACCCACCTCAGTTAGGTATCATATAAGGTAAAACAGACCGATAGAAACAAGTCAGACGCGCCACTCAGAATCCTAGATTTTACATACAAGTGAGCCTCACACATTCCTTTTTAAAAAAGTGCTGCTCACACATCCCATTAGAAGGAAAAAAAAAAAAAGAGCTTCTCACACAAGATTTTAAAAACCCATAATTGGAGATAAGATCCCTTCCCAGTCTCCATCGATCCTGATTCGAATTGGATTGATACACTTTTTAAAAATTAGAATAGGATTGGTTGAATAAATCATGATCGATCTTGATTTTGTGCATTCTAGAATAACAGATTTTAGGGTTTTTAGACAAGATCATTGAGTTTCAGATCTAAAAGGCTGATTCTAAGATTTTTAAGCTTGATTCTAGATAAGTCCATGATCAGTTTCAAAATAGACATTCCAAAATAGATTACAGGAATCAGGGTTAACCAATTTTAATTTGAAACAATCAATTCCATAGATTCCAATCCAATTTCTAGAACCATGCCCTCACCACCTTTTAATTAGTCCAAATTCCAAACCCTTGGACCAATTCAAGGTCCAAACCCTTTGAATATATAATGATATGAATTCCAAATTCAATTCAAAAAGTAAAATGCAATTAAAAGTCCTCGTACTCTCCTCTTAGTCTTAGTCACAGCTTCTTACTAATTTCCTATATAAAGCTACATCTGACCAATACTACAAGGAGAAGAGACCATGGACCCATTCTAAGCCCTTAAAAACACAGAATCATCCAAAAGTAGAATCAAATGGCCCATGGTGTGATGGTGGTATCTATGTTCTCTTCTCCCTATTGGAAGAATGGATAAAGTTGATAATATACCAAGACCACATAACCCCACCACCATTAACAAAGAACCCAACTTGTTAATTGAAGAGAGAGAGAGAAAAGTATGGGAGTACTTAGAAGGTGACAACATGATCTAATTATTGAGTTAATAGTGGGTCTCCTTTTAATTCTTTATATTATATAAAGGGAATTTGAAAGATAGGAAATAAATACTAACCAAAAGGGTTCAAGAGCAAGTGCAAGCCACGTTTTTATTTTAGGAAACCAAAAATGGGGTGGGGGACTAAGGGAGTTAAAGGCAAAAATATCTAATTTAATTAAGTGTTTTCCCGAGACTTGAGCCCTTTATTAATAACTGATTTTCTTGAATGGGGAAAGCTAGGGACTACCCAAACACCAAGGTCATTTGTGTTGGGAAGGTACTAACCACCATGCCCAAATCCATGAAAATGAAGCCCATGTTCTAAAATAAATAAATAGTAAACACATTAACAGGTACCACCCTCACTATTCTCTCTTTTTCCTCACATGAAATTATATGAAATTATCTCATCTTTCTCTTACTATATGTCTTTTATATTTATCCATTTATTGGTGTGCTTATTAGAATCCTCTTTTCATAATTAATATAGAGACCGAGATCACTATTACATAACTGGGTGGTCCCTACATCATTGTGAGGGCCCATGGGAATGTGCAGAAACACCCAATAAAAATGAGATTTTTCATTTCACAAGGGATAGGATTGCCATTTCACCCTTCTTCATTGATGTTTATCAATAATAAGACATAGTCTTTGCCAACTCTGATCCAATCGAAATTGACCGGAATCAATCTGAACCCTAAAAGTTCAACACAAATTGGCTGGAACTGAATCAAATTCAGCAAATCATTCTATTTCAAAATTGACAATCTAGTTCCAATTTCTCGATCCATGCTTCTGTTTTATTTCTTTAAAAATCATGGCACAAACAAGCTGACTCTTTGATCAACCCAACCCAATTCAACATTTTCCCAACTAAATAGAATCGCCACCATGGATCTTTTTTCTCCAATAAATCCTATTCAAAATCATAATTATATTAATCATAAGTTATACATATCTATATTCACTTCTCCTAGAGTTATCTTAGGCTTACCCCTAGCTCTTTTAGGTCAAAAGCCAGCTTGGATCAATTACTAAAACGAAAAAGAAATTCTCAAGAGGTAATTTTACACATCCACCATCATTTAAGTTGGTGTGGAGTTGTAATGGTAATTCATGAGATGGGTTCATAGGCAAAAAATTGCCTAGATATCAAAATTCAACTTTTATTAGGAAAGGGTATCCATTATTATATGTTAACACAGTTTAGTAATCCAAAGCGTTCAATGAGAAAGGAAGGCACTGTGCCCTAATTAAGGGACTAAAGGTCCGTGAAGAAGGCCCACATGGAACAATTTACAACATGAAAAGAGAAGTCCTTGGGCTCTATTATGCCTGTTGATGCCTCCATTAATGGACTTTCTGTCGTCCTTGGCACTACAATCGAGAGTTGTCTCATCTCAGCCAACCTCGTTAATGAAGACAAGGACCAGACTGGAAAAAAATTTCAGTTCCTTGACTGTAATACCCTCCACTCCAAATTCAAAATCACAATCATTCCACCATTGCACTTTGAATCCATAGTTTGGGTAGTTTCGGAAATACGGCCTCAAGTGGTCCATCTCTCACAGACTTTCCCCTGAAGAGTGAAAAGCCATTACAGCTGCACTACAAGCATTACAGCATTACCCCCATGGAAGAGCAACAGCAAAACATCTTTTCCAACATCAAACAACAATGTCTTAAGATCAAACCCTGCGTATAATCAGTTTCAGAGATAATGGAGAAATGGGTTTTGAGTGGGGAAGAAGAAGATCAAGTTGCAGACTTGCTTCAACTGAGGCCACAGGAACAGGATTTATTAAACTTTCTCATGACCTGGAAGTATTAATCCATCCATTTATGTGATGGAAAGAAAAAGAAGAACAGAAAGAGTAAAGAGATGGAATCAAATAAAAAAGAAGTGGAGAAAGAATAACTGAAGAAAAAAAAAAATTTCAGTAGGACCAGGAGTGGTTAGTTGTTCTTCATTTCTCTCCACAGAGAAGAAACCCACCTGGGTTGGGTTGAGATCATCACCATAATATGAATGGAAAATACCCATTTATCATCAAAAGCCAGACCAGACCATCTTCATTCCAAGTTTCAGACAGAAAAAGCTTGTGCTAATTCAAAATACCCATCTTACATTATCAAAAAGGGTAGTATAAACAAGTGGAAAGAAGGGAAAAATAAAATAAATAAGAGCAAATATAAAGAAGAAAGAGCATCCTTAAGCAGGGAGCAGGGAAGAGGAGCTCCACCCACCTTTTTTTTCTATATCTAATCCCTTCTTTTTTCTATAGATTCCAAACGCCCCAAATCCTCTCCCCAATAAAACTCACAAACCGCCTCATCGATCCTTTCTCCTCCTCTTCCTCCCCTCCGCAACCACCACAACCACCGTCAGATCGCCGTCACTACCACCATCGCTGCTCACATCCACCGCATCAAACTCATCCAACTCGTGCCGGACACCGAACCCTCTTCAAAAGGCTTCACATCGTTGTTCGAACCGTGACCACCTCTCTTCTTTCTCTCTCTTTTGTTCTTGTAGTTAGAGTTAGCTCTTTGATGTTGCAGTAACCCATCTTCGAAGGCATCAAGTATCTCGTGTATAAGTTGACGGTTTGGTGAAGAATCCCACCGAACCCAATAGCTCATATAGCATCGGAAACAGTTACAGTTAAACGATGATGGATGATCTCCACCACCGCGGCCGGCAACAGCAGCAGTCTTCTGGGTGTTCCTCCGAACATCCGTTGAGTTTCCGGTGCAAGAGATGAGATACGCCAGCACCTCCTTTTCTTCTGGGGAAAGCGTCACCGTCAGTGTCAGTAGCGTTGCCGGAAGGAACGCAAGGTGGTCGGAAACAGCGGGTGGTGATGGATGAACTTTGCGCTTCTTCATATCTATCTACCGATCGATGGATGAACTCAACTCTTCTAGTTTTTTCTTTCTCTCTCTTATTTTTGTGCCGCACTCTTATATGGTCTGTGGCTCCTTGTTTGTTATGGTTTGGATTGTGAGGTTTGAAGTGAAGTTTGAAGGGTTGTTGAGGGTTTTACTTCATCTCTCACCCTAATCCCTATCTGAGATTTGTTCCATTTTTTGTTTTTGTTTTTCAAATTTTGTTTAAGAAACTAAATATAGAAGGAAATAAAAATGGAATAAAGTGAGTTATGGGCTCAGAGAGAGAAATAGGAGAGAGAAGGTCATCGAACGTATCCTCGGGGAGTGTTCCGCCGTAGACGCGATAATTTCGAAGACTGCATACCATGACCATCACTCACATTCACATATATAAGCTGCCTCTATGCCCATCCAATTCCGGTATCCTAGCTGCTTCCAATCATAAGTTATTAAGTTGGCACGGTAATAATACTAGAACAGATAGATGACAATTAAATAAATTATATGATATTAATATGTTTTAAAAATTCTGCATAATAAAATATTACAATAATAATACAATATGTGTTTAATAGATTGTATGTAAAAACTTTGGAGTAAAAATACGAATTTACTTTGGTATTAAGAATGACTAAAGCTGATTGTTTGTAACTAAATTCTAATATTTCATGTTTCATGAACATATATATCAATCTAGTTTCAATTGAAGATGTTTCTCAAATTTTTTTTCTTTACATCTAACATTAATTAAGTTTAATCATGTCTATCATAGCTAATGTTAATAGGTGATTCATCAACCATTTCATCATAGTAAATAATAGTATATATTTATCAAAATAATAATAATAATAATAATAATAATAATAATAATAATAATAATAATAATAGTACTTGGATAATCATTTAACAAATTAAAATATCATTATTGATATTATCTTATTAAACAAGAAAATTCACAACAATTCCTATTATACAGGTTCGTATTTTAAAACCGAATAAGATTGCGTATAGGTTTATTCAGATATTCAATTTTAATAACCAATAGTTGGAAATGAAGTTAAATAAAAAATATAAAGTAATAAAAAAGAGAGGGAAAGCAATATGAAAAGAGGGGTTGAATTAATAAAATAAGAAAGGGAGACGCTTGCCATCCACCTTTTTTCTCAAAATCGGAAACCCACGGAGAGTAAGAAGTGTCGATTTAACTTATGGGGTTGATTTTTTTTTTTTTTTCTTTTGTTTCTCCCAAATCAATTCTCCCTCTCTTTTCCTCTTTAAAAAATTGTAAGAAATTTTCACTTCTTAAAATTGGATTGCTTGTGTTTAATCAATCTATGGAATAGATGAAAACGTTACCCCTATAACATTTATTTTGGATACTTCACAATAGTTTGCTTACATGGTTGAGGGAAAAACGTTTGATTCATTATTTCCACTGAAATTTGTTTGATCAGCTACACTAACTCATCTTTGTGATCATTGTGACTTTTGAGTTTGTTTTTTGGGTAAATAGATCATAGTCACATGTTTTTCTTATAGCATAATGAAGCCTCACTCTGGCGATCAAAACCCCTATGCCGATTGCCGGAGAAACATAACAACAACAACCAATGTAAAGAAGGAAAACCTTAGAGTTGAATATGCCCTAATTTCTGATTCAGCAATGAATGAATTGAAATGGAAGATGCTTGAATGGGAAATCCTTCACCCATTTTTTAAGGTTAATATCTTTAAAGGTTAAAATTGACTTTTAACATTTAAAATTAACACCACATTAACACTGTCGACTGACAGGGGAGGATGATGTAATTTCTAAAAATTCAAGGGAAGAATATGTGATAATAGCAAAGTACAAGGGAGGGGGATGTAAATTGCTCAAAAATTAATGATAATCGTATAAACAAGCACTGATGTAGTTTTAATGTTATCACCAAAACATTTATAGTAATAGAAGTATAGTTCTTTCAACTGAAAGTCTGAAATCTCTATAAGAGAAAATACCACTCAAATATATCAAACTAAAGCCATAAACTTGAACAAAAGGATAAAAATATATATTTTGAAACGATATTGGCAATTCTAGTTCCATCCAATACCTAATCGGTGTTTCAGTAATAGTTCCCTGAGAGTACCGTCCGTGAACCATCCCACCCATTAATTATTCGATATCAAATCAGATCACATACCATCCCGTTTTTTAATGAGAAGGTTCGATACTATGGGACTTTTCCTGGTCCTGGTCCAAAATTGACAACCTTACATTCCAACTTGCAAGTAGGGATGTCAATCTGTTATCGGCTCGTTTTTGGAACAGAATACAATGATTTTGATGTGGCAAAAGTGAAACCGAAATAAATCAATAAGGAGTTTTTGGTTTTGATTTGGTTGAGTTTCAGTTTAAATCCGATTTGGGTTTAGTTTTCTATACAAATTTATATAAAAATTATGAATATATATATATATAGATATTTGGAGTTTTGGGTTGATTTTGGTTTCTTGTTGATTTAGTTTCGATCTATGTTCATAGTCAGTTTCGATTTATTTGATTACGGGCTCGTTTAGTTTCAGGTTTGTTAAACCCAAAACCAACCCGAATAGGACTTTCGTTCTGTTTGGCCTAGGTTATTTTGTTTTTGTTGATTTTACTAGTTCGGGCTATGTTTTAACACACTATTTGCAAGCAAGGGAACTATTAATAGGAAATGAGAATGGAAGTACATCAAAATTACATGATAATTTTTGTTGATTTTACTAGTTGGGCTATGTTTTTCTACTTGCAAGCAAAGGAATTATTAATAGGAAATGAGAGTGGAAGTACATCAAAATTACATGCAACGAAATGATCACCCCACCTCCCATAAAATGAAAAATTTTTATGGAATCATAATTGTCCCTAGGAAGTATGACTTGGATTTATTTACGTCAGCTATCATTAGCCAAGTTGCAACAATTACATTGTACGGATGTGATGTGAACTCGCATGGGCCAAGAGATATGACCATAAGATGGGACTTTTAATTCATCACCAAACTCCTACTTCAATTGACTAATCCGAAAATACATTTCCCCTTGATCAATCTGAACGTACTAACAGCCATTGTCAAGAGAATTTACCTTCACCACTTGTGGGTCCTGCTTGTCTGGGTGGAGAATGGACCAATAGTTGTTGGCTTATGCAAGTTAGTTGTTGAAGGTCTAATGGGCTTGGCCAAGGGAAGCCCAGGACCAGAAATGATGACAATTTTCGAAAAGGACTGGCCATCCTTGGGAACTTTTCATAATGGAAAAAAATGAGACAGATTTTAAATGTCAATTTGCATGATCAAGTGATTGTACGAGCAGCAAATCCAATATCTAAAGAAACCCATCTTCATGAGCCATACATCTACAGACAACCACGAATCCAAGGACTAATCAGAGATAATACCAAATTAAAGGTAAAAACACTTAAAAGAGAGAGAGAGAGAGAGAGAGAGAGAGAGAGAGAGAGAGAGAGTCTTCATTAAATGATCAGATATAATCTGATTGGTTCTCTCAGATCTGCACATGTGAAGGGGCTGTGTCGATCAACCCATGAGAGAGAGAGAGAGAGAGGTGTGTGTGTTATCCTCGTTCCTTATTATTAGCTCAATATAAAGAAAAGCTAAGTTTATAGCTTAAGTTGTTATAGGTTGGGCTCAGTCGGTTTCAATCGGGTCTAATTAGTCTCCACCAATTTAAGCACTTACTATATGTCGGCTATAGGCTACAAACAACATTGAGAACAACCGAGTATTAATCAATCTAAGCCGACACTGGACCTGTTTACTAACCTATCAGTCCTTTTTCATGCCAACGGTTTTTCTTGAGTTAGCGTTCAACCAATGGGATGACTGAGATGTGAGGGGCATAGGACACTTTTTAAGAGGAGGAAAGAGACACACTGATCTGAGTATACTGACGATACCAACTTTAAAAAAAAAAAAAAAAAAAAAGAGACTTTTATGGGAGATAAAAAGGATATTCTTGGTGCCAATAAATCATCACCATCTTATGTGGTATAAGAGAGATGAAAACACATCCCAATAAGACTAAACCTATTAATGAGTATAGTTTATAATTTCTCCAATTGCATAACTTTTGAACCAAACGGGAGAGTTGTCTTGTGCCAAACTTGGTGTAACCAATATTATTGCACCAAGTTCATCTCAAAATAAAATGTCACTTTTGTGTTGTACATTTTTACAGTTTCCTTTATTTAAATAGGGGAAGAGAATAGAGATCACTGCCTAGTTGCATGGCCTAATATCCATAACATGAATGTCCGAAATTAATGAAATAAAAATTTTAATACATGTTTGACACCTCTAAGTAAGCTCTCATTGGTCTGTGCTAGTGCAAGAGTCACGCGATCAAACAATATTCTTTCTCATTTAAATAAAGAGAGATGGTTCTTTGAAAGGTACTGGCTCCTATGCTAGCATGGGGTCAATGGAAACATATGAAAATGTATCAACAAGGATAGGGTTTCTCCCTTTTGTAAAGGACGAGGCCATCATTTCACTCCCCATGAGCCTTGTCCTTTCAGGCTTCTTAATTTCTCTTATTTCTCTCATAAATACATGTCATGCCCTTAATGCATGGTTAATGACCTACTCAAAAGGAGATTATTTATATCACCTATAAAACAGGATCCTCCTGTACCTTCTTTCCACACTAAGTTTGAATTAATTTGGTCTCTTATCCTAACCATTCTCAGGGTTTCAACTTTCATCTCTCACATCCTTTTGTCTCACTCGTGGATGGTGACTCAGTGAGCCAACCTCTAAACTTTCTCCAATTCAATATAGTGACCCTTTTAATTACACTCTTAAAAGAGAGAGCTAGTTAGATAGACTTACCAAAAGAGGAGGGTTGTTGAATGACTTCAAGGAGGACACTGTAAGAATCAGAGAACACCAATCTTATATCCGGCATCTCCCTCCTTAACCTTACCACCAACCATTGTAGCTTTCCATTGAAATCCCTCGCCACTTGGTTGTACTCCTCGATACATCTACACCCAGACATGATATTCTTGGTCCTCTCTAATGGCAAACAACCCATGGGAGGTAACCCACCCAGTGATATCTTCCTTCCTCCCAGCTCGTACAGTTGCCGGATGAAATTCTCGGCGATCCCCTCCAAGAAATCCTCGTATGCTCTACGGTGAATTCGATGACCGGCCGGCAATCATAGTATTCTCCAGGAAGTCGTTGGTCCCTATGCTCATCAGATACAATGCCTCCTTCACTATCTCCTTGGCCTTCTCCACCCCAAGATATCTCCTTAATCTCTTCTGGTACACCTTGTAATTCTCCAATTGCTTCCACAATGGTATCACATTCTGTGCGACTGATTAAACAAGTTAAACAATTTATAATTAGCTAGCTTTTAAGGATGAGTTAACCAATTATACCAAGTGTTAATAAGTGAAACAGAGTTGGGGCATATAAAGTTCTGAGAACAATTTTGCATGGGGTTGATCTCACAAATGGAATTGGATGATTCCATTTGTAGCCGAATACCAAATTCGGAACCGAGCCAAATCGAACTGTTCAAATTTGATTTGAGTATATAGGTATGCACCTCCTTTAGTTCGGTTACATTCAAGGTATAAAAGTCGATTCAAACAACCAAATTAGTATTGATTTGGTATTGAATGAGTTTTTTTTTTTTTTGGAAATAGTGTTCTTTACAATTTATTACACATATTCACATGTTAAGATAATTTTGGAGTAACAATGGCCATAAAGTCTATAATTTGAACCCATTATGACCTTTGGTTCCTCACAATCATGATCAAGGGTGGAACCATTTACATAATCGAATTAAAACGAGTTACAAAATCAAACTAAAATCGTATTATAAACCAAATTAGAACCGAAATCAAGCAAAACCGAATTAAATCGGCTTGAGTATCCAAATATGGAATCAGTCGATTCTCGATTCAGTTTTGGTTTACTTCATCAATTTCCAACCAAACCAAAAAACCGAACCAAGCGATTGACACCCTTAGTTCTAGCTAAGTCCCCACCTTCGAAATCACGACCGTATGGTTCGAAATTGCTCTTCACATGGTTTGGATCCGATTATTGTTCCCTGAATCCACCGATGAGTCACCGAAGACGATGACTGCAGATACTTTGGCTTCGCTTGGTACTGCTACCGCTACTGCCATAAAAAAGGTTAAGAGAAAGAGATATTGCATCATTGTCTCATGAGAAGATGAAGCTGCTATCATCATTTTCTTCACTTTCCCAAATCAAAACTAGGTTATGGAACTTGAGGGTGGGGGTTGGAATAGTTTTATAATGACAAGCTGGGGCTTTGTCGGGAAGATATGTTTTTGAGAGTTTTAATTGCCATTCATTATAACACAGAGGAAGTCAGGAAGAACCAATCAACTAATTCCTGGAATCTGAAGGCATTGGAAGTCTGAAGACTCTGAACTTATGACAAGTTTGTACTCTGCAGTATTTAGTAAAGAAATAAGTGTGAGTTGAGATGGTAAGCTGTAAGCATTATATGCATGGCTGCAAGTCCCTACACTATGACAGCTTCCACCGAAAGCAACGGTTTTTTTATTGAATTGGGGCAATTACTATCACTTAAGTATCTGTATCATATCGGCTGTATTGGCCGTACCATATTGGTATCCGTTGAGATTGATCTCCGATTCTTGATTGATCTGCATTGATTATATGTATCATTTCAACGATAAAACAATAAAAAAAAATGTACTTTTTTCTGAAAAACAAAGGGTAAAAGTGACCGACACCCATCGATCCTCTCCGATCGAATTGATATTGATAGAAATCAATACCAATATCGATACCAAGAACTAAATCCATGCTTCCAACACCATCTATATATTTACTCAAAGACCCTTATCCAGAATTTCTTTTTTGATTCCCTCGAAAAATAAAGTTTTGCCCTTCCTTCTCTCCTGATATATTAAAATCTTCATACAACCCCTCTCTAGGTAAAATCATAAATATTCTTTCTCCTTGATCCACCCCCTCTTTGCATTTGCCGCTACATTAGGGCCCGTTTGTTTAGGAGAGTTTTGATGGAGTGAGATTTACGGGATGGAAGAGTTGTACTTATTTTCTTAAAAGCATGGTAAAATCATGTGTTTAAATATAATAGGAGTGATATGAAAAATACTCTAGACAACATTGGGAGATGAACTTTCCTAATTACTGATGTGGCTTTCACTCCATCCCCTTCTAAAGTCCTACCAACTATGTGCTAATCAAAAAAGTTGGGGTGGGATGCAATTAATGATTCTCTTTCTTCATTCCTTTGTTCTCTCTCCCACGACTATGTGCTAACCAAACAAGGTTGGGGTGGGAAAGTCCCACTTTCCTCCAACTTTATTTTCTCTGCCTTTAATTCCACAAACATGTGAGACCCAGTAGTCAGACATGCTTATCTCAAACTTTCCTCTAAACAAATGGGGCCTTATAGAACGAAGATGAATATCAAAACTTAAAAAGCTCACAGGATCACCACAAATAGTTTAGTAAGTTCAATTCCAACCATGTCAAGTACTTCCCAATACAAAATTCTATAACTTAGACCAAAACTTGGGCTGTCAAGTAAATAGTGGAAATAACGCCTATTGGCAACAAATACCTAAAATTATGTTGGTTGCAAGGGGATTAGTTGGAAGGGAAGTTAAAATTACTAACTTAAAAGGAAATTTTTGTAATCATTATACCATGTGACTATATAGCCAACTTCAAATTATTCTATATTTAGTTTTTAAAATTTATTTTACTTTGCATTCAAAAAATACATGTAAAATGTCTCTAACAAATTTAAGTAGTTATAAAATCATATGGGATCACATTGTTGAAATGTCTCCCACAAACAAACATAGCCTTAATCAGATTACGGCCATATTGTAATCAAATTTAGAAAAAGCATGGCTCAACAAAATCCTAGGATAGCCATTTCATCATATCCATTCCCAATTTTTAATCAATCTATCCTAAAAAGAGGCTGATGAAAATGAATAATGAATCAATAATTTCGTGTATACATCATGGTTATGGAAATCTTTAACATAATTAATTTTAGAGCAAAAACATAGTGCCTTGATTGTTACGAGCCCGGATCCTCTCCATCCGATTGTACCCTCTATGCTAATCTCACAAGATCCATGTGGTGTGATCCAAATTCTGATTGTTACTCACTCACCATGATTGCTAGAGAGACGACTGAGAAGAGCAAGCCTATCACCCTTAGGATCACTGAGTGGCTGAGCCTACCAATTTTCTTTATTTCATTTTGTATCCAGCAATACCATGACTGTGTGACCAGTTGCCATATATGGATACTCCTCAACCAATATTAATGCTTAAGCCATTGTCTCCACTTGGTTGCGAGAAAACTGTAAATCTTTCCTGGTTGTAGATCCAGAACCAAGTGACTTTGTGGGTCCTGCTAATCTAGGAGGAGAATGGACCATGGGTTGTCGGCTTATGCAAATCTTTTTGTATATTTGATCCATACAAATGGATTCATTACAGGTTTTTCTTGAGTGAATTACATCTGACAAAAGTGGTTCTCTACGAGAACCTGATATCTCCACCACTTCATGGTTTTGTGTTGCAACCAAGAATCCAAGGATCAATCAGACATAAAACAATCAAGATAAACCCAAAAACTTACAACAAGAGAGAGAGAGATCTCCCTTGTCCTTGGAGGTATTATTACACATTACAGTGTCTTATACAAAATATATATATCCTATAATTAGATCTGAGAGAGAGAGAATGTATCATGCATTCATTAATTCATACTAAGAACTCAGCGAGGGCTGTCTTCATTAAATGATCAGATATGATTTGATTTGTCCTCTGAGAAGGGTGGAAGGAATCCCAAAAACGAATCTGTTCCATCCGTACATGTGAAGGGGCTGTTCCGCCACAAAGGTAGCCCATCTCGAAGAAACCTGTTGCACAGCACGCCACAGCGGCACTCTCAAATCCTGTACGTCGGTTTTGGGCCCAACCCAAGTTTCCCAGCCCAAAAAACAAAAGTTAGAACTTTGATCATAGAACTATTCTTTAGATGCAGATCAGAAAATTTTCACAAATGGAGAGAGAGAGAGAGAGAGAGAGAGTGTTTCCATATCCTAATAATCAATTTTAAGGGATAAGGTTAGGTATGTTGTCATTTTTTGGAGCTTGGGCTCAACAAAAGGAAAGGATAAAGGATTTTTTTTAGAGAGGTGAGAGAGATAGACACAGATCATCCAATTGACCACCAATGTGTAGTTATGACACCTAAACCAACCCACACCTAAGGTGTCAATTTAGAAATGAAAATCGAAACTGAAATTGGCGTTTAAAATTGAATCAAATCGTATTGAATCGGTTAGATTTTGATCTTAAAGACTAAAATCTTTTCTCAGTTAGATTTCATACCTAAAACCATGAAACTGAATAGAATTATTTATCTTCAAACCGAATATGGAATATGGTAATTTTTTTTTTACTATTTAATCAATGTGGATGATAAATTCTATTCCATTTTAGTGTTTGAAAAAAAAAAATCATGATTATGACCCTAACAAATAAGGGTTTTTCATGAGGGTGAAGATGTAAAAAGTTGGCTTAAACACCTAAAATATGACTTAAAATAAATATGAAATCGAAATAAAACCGATTAAAAACCATTTTTAAAATCAAAATTGAACTAAGCTGGTTCAGTTTTGATTTAAAAAATATGTTCCTATTTCGATTCCATTTTGATTTTTACTTTTATCTTGAACCTAATTGAAATCAACTGTTGACACCATACCCAGGTAAGAAAAGAAAGCAAATAAAATGTCACTGACTTTTGTCACTAGTTTATTAACTTTCATTTAAATAGAGATCGTGCCTGATTGCATTGTTCCTGTTCCGCACAAGACATGCAAATTTACTGTCTTGCCCTAGAAAATAAAAATCTATACATATTGATACTCGTGCATGCTCTCATTGGCCCCATAATGGTATAAGGCCTCACGACTAGACAACATTTTTCCCATTTAATATAAAAACAAAGAACTCTTTCCAAAATGTAGGTTGTGCACAAATAAGAGGGGGAGATCATGAAAAGTGAAAATATTTACTCTTTGATGTTTCAGGTGTCTTGTTTAGGGATTGAGCTCTTTGTGGGCAACACAGTGTCCAACTGCATCCAATAGTCAGAAATGCTTGACACGGAGCCCAAGGCAGCACGTAGCCCAAGGCATTTCTAGGCGTTGATAGTGCGGACATTGTTGCGCCAAGAGAAGCCAAATCCTTGTTCACAAAGAACTCTTCCCCTTAAATATATGCCATGCCTTTAATAGTTATTGAATTATTAATGACCTACTCAAAAGGGAAATTACTTACCATCACCTATAAAAGCATGATCCTCCTATACCCAAGTTCTGTCGCTAAGGTTTAATTAATTTGGTTTCTTATCCTAAGCAATGTCACATTCTCAACACTGAGAGAGAGAGAGACTTACCAAAAGAGGAGGGTTGGTGAATGACATCAAGAAGGATACTGTAAGAATCAGAGAACACCAATTTGATTTCCGGCATCTCCTTCTTTAACCTGACCACCAACCCTTGAAGCTTCCCATTAAAATCCATGGCCACTTGGTTGTACTCGTCGATGCATCCACTCCCCGACATGATATTCTTACTTCTCTCTAATGGCAAGCAACCCATGGGAGGTAACCCACCCAGTGATATCTTCCTTCCCCCCAGCTCGTACAGTCGCTGGATGAAATTCTCGGCGATTCCCACAAGGAAATCCTCGTACTGCTCGACTGTATATTCCGATGATCGGCCAGGAAATATGTAGTAATTCTCCAAGAAGTCGTTGGTCCCTATGCTCATCAGATACAATGCCTCCCTCACTATCTCCTTCGCCTTCTTCACTCCAAGATATCTCCTCAACATCTTCTGGTAAACCTTGTAGTTCTCCAATTGCTTCCACAATGGTATCACATTCTGTCCACGAGATTAAACAAGTTAAACAAAGTATAATTAAGTTGTTATGTCCTACGTGAAAATAATAATCCCACATCAGACGTGAGTAGTCTAATATAATAGAATATAAGGACATAAGTGTAGAAATTTTTTTGATGAAAACATAAGTGTAGAAACGCAATCCTAAAATGATGCAAAAGATAATGAAAAATCAAGAACAAACAATGTACGGTTTACTAGGTTCGACAAGATTGCCTAAATCCTCGATGAGATGATATTCTGCTCCACTATGAATGGAGAATAGGATTACAGTACTCGTCTTCACGCCTTTTTCGAGTCCCTAGATTAAACTGCGACGGAATGCAAGACATCGTACACCAACAATGAACACCTCTCTTCATAGGCTAGTTTTAAAAAATAAATTTTACTTTTAAGTCCAAACAAGTGGTGTCAAAGCTAATATATGAGTGTAGTGTTAATTACCAAAACGTCGGAAGTGGCATTATCGTAGCCAGTTCCGGCGGAAGCAAAGCAGACTCCGGTGGCGAAATCCTTGATAGTGGATCTTGGGTCTAAGTAAGCAGGAACTGTGGGCTTCAGTCCAAGTGCCTCAGAGATGAAGTCCGGCGGGATTCGACCATTGGAGAACCGACCTGTAGGGTGGCCACCTTCGAAATCACGGCCGTATGGCTCGAAATTGCTCTTCAAGATGGTTTGGATAAGATTATTGTTCCCTGAATCCACCGATGAGTCCCCAAAGACTATGACTGCAGGGACTTTGGCTCTGCTTGGTACTGCTACTGCCATTAACAAGCTTAAGAGAAAGAGACATTGCATTGTCTTTTGAGAAGGTGAAGTTGCTATCATCATTTCTTCTCTCACCCAAGTCAAACAAGGTTAAGGAAGTTGAGGGTTGGGTTGGAAATTGGAATTGCTTTATAATGCTAACCTATGATGAATTTAAGATGGATAGGTGGGAGAATGACAAGCTGGGGCCTCCTGGGAAGATGGATAGTTGAGGATATGATTGTGTTAAGTAAAGAATAAGTGAGAACAGAGAAGAGATGGTATACGCACGGCTGCAATTCCCTAACACAGTTCCCACCGAAAGAGAAGGTGTTGTATTTAATGAATCATGGACACATAAGACTGATCCATCTGACCTCTTCTAGAAACACTTTAGAGAGAGAGAGAGAGAGAGAGAGAGAGAGAGAGAGAGAGAGAGAGAGAGAGAGAGAGGCATTAAAGGCTGGCTAACCGAAATCTGAAACCGGAGGCAGTGGTTGGTGAAAGGGGTTAAGACTTTTGAGTTGGTTTCCCTTTGCTCCTGCATTCTCTCTGTCTCGGCTATGGCGATGGCTTCGTAGTGTCGCAGTCAAAAGATGGTGTCGAGCTCTTGTGTTGTAAGGTGGAAGATCCACCTGAGAGAGAGAGAGAGAGAGAGAGAGAGAGTGATTCTTGAACATAAGAACAGACCTTATCGTAACACTTTGTGGATTCAAGGCTTCCACCAGCAAAACAAAAATTCGGAGTGTTCTTTCTCGTTTTCTTGGAGAAACTTTGACCTTTGGAAAGCCACTAGTAAAGTAAATGCTAAGTTGGGAGATGCAACTTTTCATCGAGGATCCATCGATTTTTTGACCCACAAATCTAAACTGAAGTCTCTTAGAGCATTTGATTTTCTTCTTACCTTGTTTTTTTCCCCCATAGCCAAGATAGTTGAATCTCATACTCAAACTCTAATTTCTTCCAAGTTCTGCAGGTCTTATGAACTCCAAAATCTCTTAGCAATTACTAGTAGATACTTCAAAATTTCAAATGAACAGTGAAAACCTTATCGTTTCCTCTCAAATCATAAAAAAACCTTTTCCCCTTTTTTTAGGGTTTAATGGTTGAAATGATCCAAGATGAAAGTCCGAGAGTTGTGAGGGAGAGGCCACCAATGGTGATAGATGTTGAAAACGATCCGAGATTGCAATTAAAAAAAATAATAATAAAGGAAAAAAATGTTGAAATAAAAATAAAGTAAAAGAAAGGGGATAAAGCAGAGAGGACTCAAAGTAGGTTTCTCCCCGAGGGATGCATCGTAATTTGAGCTTCCTTACTTGACTAGAGAGTCACTCTTACAAGGGTTACTCTACTTGGCTTTAGGGAAAAGGAGACAATTAAAATAAAAGCAATAAATTGATGGTTCTATGGCTAGGAGGGGCAAAGCCAATACATACACTAGCCATGAACCTTGGGGGAAAGGAATAGCAATAATGTAACGACTGAAATTAAAATCCTAAATTAAGAAAGAAAGGATAGTCAGAAGAGGGAATGAGAGGGGGGGGAAGAGAAAACTGCTGAAGGAGTCTACTTACATGAACTTCAAAGAAAAAAAAGTCTGAAAAAAAAAAAAAAATTGAACTTGAAAGACATGCTTCATAGCTTGTTCTTATCACCTAGAACTAGAACTTTTTTTTCGCCCTTTTTTCTATTTTTCTCTTTGCACACCACAACTCACCAAAAAAAAAATCTTCAATCACTTAAGGATGTGGTCCATTGATCCTTATTGGCATTTAGAATATTCCTTATACCCTTGGAACAATTGCAGATATGTTGGTTTTACATCTCGGTTCAGTTCTGATCTATTATTCTTTTTCTGACCCGAAAAGAATAATCACTTGTACGATTGACGAAACAAATGCGTACTTGCAATTGAACACATTCATCTTGCTTAGAATTTCGTCATCTTCACAACTATGAAAAGAAATGTGACCTCTTTATCTATAAAATTGGAGATATAACGCACGATAGTCCTTAAAGCCTTGAAAATATAAAACCTGTAAAAAGAGAGTAAAACCCAAGGTAGCTCAATTCTAAATATGTAAAATGCATGTTTTACCCTAGATTTTACACATAAATGTGCTCATCAGAATTCACCCACACTTAGACTTTGTTAGTCCTCGAGCAAAATAAAATGAAAAAGAATAAAAATAAAAAACCTAACTCACTTTCGTAGGAATCACGATTGCACTTAGCATGTGCAACAAGTCTTTAAACCCCTAGATCACCCCTAGTAGATGAGTTGTGTCTCGTGGATGTTTGCAGTAAATATACATGTAAAATTCAGAATAAACAAATCCCAACCTTGGCTAAAGGTAAGGCTCATACAAATCCGAAGCAAAGATAATTTTTCTTACACGGAATCCCCACACTTGAACTTTTATTACCCTTTATCAATTCCAGGCACTAGCATATTTCTTAATTTGAAACTTACCTCGTCTCTTCCAAAACATTCTTATCTTATGGTAAAACCACTTGTGAATAAATAAGGAACCAATGACTAAGGCGTTGGAGTGTTTTTTACCAAAACATATTACCAAGCATTAATGACATTTGTACATTTTTTTCTCATTTTTTCGCTTAATAAACTCTATTCTACTCTAGTACTTTTGGCCTGAATGACATGGTGGAGAAACACCAGACACCCAAGTTACTATGTAGCTTCGCTTTTTGCATATGCCCACAAAGACAATGATGCTAGAGTTCTTTCAGAAGTTTCCTCCCTAGGAATTTCGATCAAGACACCACGCTTCCTGAGGCCAATGCCTGTCTAGTTCCAAAGAAATCAACTCTTATTCTTCTTTATACCACATTTCACATTTCATTTAAAATTGTCATTTGTCAACTCATGCCAAATTAAAAAGAATGTCTCACTCCAAATCAAAAGTACAAGAACCCACAGACTTACATTGGTCCAACACCATAAAACAGGTCTCTTATTTTTAAAAGAAAGTCCTATCTCAAGACACAAGCTTGTTTCTTTCTTCTCAACAGGGTTTTTAAAACTTTTATTTTCATAATCAAGCAACGAATGGTATGATCATTAGCCAAAAGCCAAAGTAGGACTTCATCCTTTAGCAAGCTCAAAAAAAAAAAAACAAAGTAAAAAGCAAAACTGTTTTCCTCCCCCACACTTAAGTCATGCAATGTCCTCAATGTTGGAAAGAATTAAAAACGAAGACAATGCAAGGGGGTCATACCTGATTAAAAGTTAATCATCAGTGTAAAGAGGTTCATGGAGATCCATGACCTCTTCACTACCAATAGTAGGAAAACTCAAGGAACGATTTCAAATGCTAACCATTAACCTTCAAAATTACCCACTCCACTAGTATGGTCTTGAATGCAGTCCGATGGACCCACAAGGCATCAATGAGCCTAAGGGATCAATCCTTACGGTTCTAATTAACAGTTTTCTCTAAGATTTGTTTGCT
>NC_056557.1:17758537-17762617 GCF_013358625.1 Macadamia integrifolia
TTTTACGGTCGCTATATATTATATTTGGCGATAATAGTATTTTTTTACCGTCGCCATAAATGTGTTTTCTTGTAGTGACATTTACAAAAAAAAAAAAAAAAAAAAAGGAAACGAAAGAAAGAAGTACCAATAGTTCAAATTATCAATACACAATTAAAATTATGAAATACATGCAACACAATAATAGATGTTCAGGACACCTGACCTAAGAATCAACAATCCGAATTTTATCATTTTGGAGAACAACCCAAAATTATATTAGTCAAATTAGGGTAAATATCAAGAACGGATTGGGCCTAGCCCAAGGTTAGTGTCTTTACATCCTTTAAGGTAAGAAATCTTAGCCTAAGTCTTGTTCAGACTTAGGGCGGGCTTAAGCTGTTGTGCCGAACTTTCACCCCTAGTCTAGGGTGTTAATCTGAACCATCCTATCCAATCTTTGTTCTTCGCTTAACCACCTCTTCCTCACCCACCAGCTTACCAAGCTCACCAGTCTCAAAACAGTCGTAGACCCAATCTATGAGGACGATTTCTTCCTCTGGAACATTTGAAGAGGAAGTCTGCAAGTGATCCATTGCTCATATACTCGGACACCAGAAGCCTATTTGGACCGCATCACAACAATAACCAAGCATTTGAACAAGGTGTCTGCGATGACTTTTGGCAATGACTCATCTCATTCTGAAATTCTCTCTTTCATCCAGCACATTGTCTAGTCTGTTGACAGCCACTTTCCTTCTGCCATTTGACAAGGTGCCTTTAAAAACCATGCTGAAAGCTCCCCTACCCACCACTTCTTTGAAACCTTCTGTCATTTTCTCAAGCTTACTATGTGTGAATGGTCTAAGATCTTTGAATATGCCCAAGCACGGTACCGGTAAACCAGAAAGCCAGAAAATGCTAATAGCAAATAAACGCAAAACTGATAATTTAGCTAGGTACCTTCACTTGCTTTGCCTTTGCTTTCTTTGGTCCCCACTTGATCACGATCACTTGGGGTGGTGGTGCCAGAACTGATTACTTTGACAAAAGTTAAGGTAGTGTCTCCTACTACTCTTCTTCCGTATGTCAACGGGAGCTTCTGTTTTCTGCACTCCTTGTCTTTGAGGGTTGCAGCTTCACAAGTACCGTCTGTCAAGCAAGCATCTTTGCATTCTGCTTCAGTTTGGGTTGATATAATTAAATATTGATCATCTTCCCATATAGTAAGAATTTTCCTAGCAATGAGGCCCATGACATGTCTAGTCCAAGGAGATTTTGAGACTGCCTCAGCGTGGCTATTCCTTTGTAGGAATAATGGATGGATATTAACCATAGTTGAACCTTAGTTAGCAGAATAAGATTTGCCAACCCAGCCTAGAATCCCTAAAATCTATTAGGGATCATCTTCCCATATAGTTGAACCTTAGTTAGCAGAATAAGAATACGAGGGCTAAATTTGAAAAACCATTAAAAGCCTAAGGGTCCAAACCATGTAACTCTTTGCATGGGTTTGTTGGCTAAATTTGAAGAACCATTAAAAGCCCGAGGGCCAAACTATGTAACTCTTCGCATGGGTTTTTGGGCTAAATTTGATGAACCATTAAAAGCGCGAGGCCCCAATCTTTGTGTTTTGTGATTGTTTATTTGTAATTTTTATTCGTATTGTTCTTGGTTTCAATTTCTTCTCTCAAAAAATAGTAAGGTTTTTGAAATCTCACAGGATTTGACAACAAAATTGAGAGAGCAATTAGACTTGAAATTTCACTGGTTAATAAATCACAATTTTGTGGGGTAATTGTATGGGGAAAAGATCTTCTTCAACACCAACGAGCATCCGACGATCTGTCCAAGGGCTGCGAGTGTTTGGGCTCACATCTCCAAGTGTTGGGATGCGTGACCAAACCATCCCAACCTTTGGATCCGGATCATTGGATGCTCGTTGGAGCGTCAGTTGTTGGAGACGATTCGGGTCCGTATTGTATGAGGATTAGGAGATTTCTATTAGGCGAAACAAATTGGCTGATAAAGTTGCAATAAATTGAATTAGGACGATTTTGCCAATCCAGTTTCAATTCTTCGAACCTTGCCTCTTGGAGTTAGTGGTGTCAACCAGTCGGGCCTAAATGGTCTGGGCTCAAGGTAAGTGGTCTAATCAGGGTACAATTAGGGTTTAAATGGGCTAATTAACGAAGATAATAATGGTTCGCCACACAATGACTAGAGATTTCCTTCACATTTCAAAGTTTGAAACCTTGACTTCAAACCGTGTTACCAGTAACGATAAAAAGAGGCTAAACTACACAATTGTAGTATGCTACACACCCAGCCAAGTACTCTCTTCTTCTAATTCTCATGGCTGGTGCTACCTTTGTGTTTCTACTACTACTCTCTGCGCTTTATATTTCTTTAGTAGTAGTAGTAGTAGCAGCTCAACAAAGCAGATCATTCAACATTGTAAGCTTAGGTTCCTCTCTCTCCCCGTCCTCCACCAATTCATCATCATGGCTATCTCCTTCTGGTACATTTGCCTTTGGATTTTATCCCAAAGGAAATGGTTTTGCCATTGGAATTTGGTTTGCCCAAATATCTCAACACAGTCGTATGGACATCCAACCGAGACGATCCACCTTTGTCTAGCAATGAATGCTACATTGTTCCTTACCCGTGATGGTAGGTTGATCCTGCAACGCACACAACAAGACCAAGCGAAATCTATCGCCGGCGATTCCCAATCTGCCTCTTGGGCTTCCATGCTTGATACTGGAAATTTCGTTCTATACAATTCAAATGGAAAGATCTTATGGCAAAGTTTTGATTCCCCCACCAACACCCTTCTACCAGGTCAACCTCTACTCGCAGGGAAGGAGATTCTCTAGTGTATCAGAAACCGATCAATCAAGTGGAATATTCCGGCTCAAGATGCAGAATGATGGCAACATTGTTCAATACCCCATTAGAACTCCAGACACAGTCCAATATTAATGAGAGTCGCCAATTCTGGGTTGCCAGAAAAAAGTTAGAAGCTGAGAGCTGTGGAAATCTAACACAAATTAGCAACAGCTCTATGCATTTGTTGGAGAACATCATATGGGAAGATGATGAATATTCAGTTTTATCAAATCAAACTGAAGGAGAATGCAATGATACTTGCTTGACAGACGTTAACTGTGAAGCTGCAACTTTTGCAGGCCAGGAGTGCAGAAAACAGAGGCTTCCATTGAGATATGGAAGAATAAAATTAAATTCATTCACCACCACCTTAACTTTGGTTAAAGTTAGCAGGACTTGTAGACCCATCACTCCAAGTGATCATGGAGGAGTAACCAATGAAGGCAAAGGCGGGCTAAGTACCAAAGGTATCTTAATTATCTGTCTTGCGTTCATTGCTTTTGCATTAATGGTATTAGCATTTTCCAGCTTTCTTGTTCACCAAAACAGTGCTTTGGCGTATAAAATGATATCAGATCAAGCAAACATAGGATTAGTTGAGGAGATCGGACTTCGATCATTTACTGAATGTGAGCTTGAGAAAGTTACAGAAGGTTTCAAAGAAGAGCTAGGCAGGGAAGCTTTCAGCACAGTTTATAAAGGAACCTGTTAGATCAAACACCAAGAAACACGAATAAAGAAAGATAATAGATCCGTACGACACAGAGATTTAACGAGGTTCACACACCAGGGTGGTGTGCTACGTCCTCGGGCGAAGAAGAAGATGATCCACTATGCAGAAGAAGGATTACACCCTAGCAGCGGCGAGGAAGAACTCGCCCTGAAACCCTAGCTTCGTGAAAACCCTAGAATACAATGACTCTCAACAAGCAACAGTACATTATATATATATACTCCAAATAGCGGTTCGACCCATCGGGTCGCGGTCGATCCGGTCGAACCATACCGCGGGGGCGTAGCCCCCGCACCCCCATACGAGACGAGATCAGTGATGGGCTCCGGGCTTGGGCCTATCGGCCCAAGCCCTCTGCTTCCATCACAGATCTCAGAAAATTTCCCATTCGGGTCGCCACCAAAGTATGTCGGATCGGGTCAATCTTCAAAACGGGTCAAGAATTCGAGACAAACTTAACAGAACCTTACCAAATG
>NC_056557.1:17762637-17768313 GCF_013358625.1 Macadamia integrifolia
AACAAGCAACAGTACATTATATATATATACTCCAAATAGCGGTTCGACCCATCGGGTCGCGGTCGATCCGGTCGAACCATACCGCGGGGGCGTAGCCCCCGCACCCCCATACGAGACGAGATCAGTGATGGGCTCCATCACAGATCTCAGAAAATTTCCCATTCGGGTCGCCACCAAAGTATGTCGGATCGGGTCAATCTTCAAAACGGGTCAAGAATTCGAGACAAACTTAACAGAACCTTACCAAATGGCAAGAGAATTGTAGCTGTCACGAGACTAGACAGATGGTTTGATGAAAGAGAGAGAATTTCAGACTGAGATGAGAGTAATTGCAAAAACCCATCATAGAAACCTAGTAAAATTGCTTGGTTATTGTTGTGATGGTCCAAATAGGCTTCTGGTGTATGAGTATATGAGCAATGGATCTCTTGCAGACTTCCTCTTCAAATCTGAAATACCACCATGCTGGCATGAAAGGATAGGAATTGCTCTCAACATAGCTAAGGGTATCCTCTACCTACATGAAGAATGTGACTACAGATCAGGCACTGTGACACAAAGCCTCAAAACAACCTCATGGACGAGTACCGATGTCCAAAGATTGCTGATTTTGGATTATCAAAGCTGTTACAGGCAGACCAAACTAAGACTCAAACTGGGATCAGAGGGACAAGAGGGTATGTTGCACCAGAGTAGCACCTGTACTTGCCTATAACAGTTAAAAGCCGATGTTTACAGTTACGGGGTTGTGCTTTTGGAGATAATATGCTGTAGAAAGGGAATCGATATAAATGTTCTGGAAGAAGAAATCATCCTCACACATTGGGTCTACCACTGTTTTGAGACTGATGAGCTCCATAAGCTGGTGGGTGACGAAGAGGTGGACAAAAGAAGATTGGATATAATGGTTTGGATCGCAATTTGGTGTATCCAGAATGAGCCCTCGCTTCGTCCCTCCATGAAGAAGGTGGTACTAATGTTAGAAGGGACCATAGAGGTACCAATTCCTCCTTCCCCCATTTCTTTTTCATTGCCGTGTAAACCAGTCAAAGTTGTGTAATCTTGAAGGCTTGCCATCGGTTGTAACCCTGAAGCAATAAATTTTTTTTTTTTTTTATTTTGTGGTAAAATAGATGCTATAATTTGAGATCATGGGTATGATTGATATATTTTCATGGGTAAGAAATATTTTTCCTTTCCAACTTGTGACATATGGCACTCCTAAGACATAATAAACACTGGTGTTTTATGATGAATGTGTTTAACAGCTTTTATTTGATAATTGTAAAGCAAATTTTGGAAGAGCCGTCCCTTCGTCCCTCTATGGAGAAGGTGGTCTTAATGCTAGAAAGGACTGTAGAGGTACCAATTCTTCCTTGTACTCCCACTTCTTTCCGAAATGCCGCGTAACCAATTCCCAAGAAAATATTTTTCTGCTTCTCAATTTGTATTTGATAGATTATGAATCAACATAAAATGAATTGCTATTTGTGTTCCTAAGAAATCTTTTTCCTCCAACTTCTCTACCTGTATGAGTATGCTACAAAATTTAATTCTGGTTAATTTATACATATCGATCTAGTGTTTTCTTATGTTCTTGGTTCTACAGTAGGGACTTATTTACAAATTTAGAATCTGGATCAGCTATACACCAGGAGTAATTATTCTCCACATAGTGTTTATCTGACATGTGGCAAAGCCACCATTCGTCAGAGGTGAGTCCCAGATGCCTTTCTTTTCTCTTCTTCTTCTGCAAATGACGAAGGAACCCCACGGCCGGGCATCAATCACCTCCCTATCAAATCAGGTAAACGCAATGGTCAATCAAAAACCTTTGCTTATTAACTCTTCAGTACTTATCGTTTTTGCTTTGACCATTAGAAATATTTTTGGTCTCGGAGTGGTGAATTAAAAAACACTGTTAGCATGAGAGAGCTTACGGAACTCTTAATGAAGAAGAATAGTATAATGGTTTTTAAATAGAAGATGGGAGGAAAGCTATAGATATGGGAATAGTGTAATTAGAACAATGGGCATACACTATCTTGAATGAACTTTTCAACATCATGTGTACTCCCTAGGAAGTGTGGATGGCTATTTATAGCCTACACAACTCACCGACATTGATTTCAAAATCAAAACTAGAGAACTCTAGAACATAACCTAGAGAAATCATCATAGCCTATTTCTAGACTTTTCTGTTTCTAGATAATTTCAACCATTTCTTATCCTGGACTGTCATGCTAACTCTAGTCCTTCTAGACCCAAAGATATATTGGACCTAGATCTTTCTAGGTCATCATTATAAGATATATTACAAAAATATATCAATTTTATCACTCCTCCTTAATATATTTTCGTGATATTCCAAGAGAGCTACGCAGAAACTCGAACTTCTGTCTTGGTAAAGCTTTTGTGAAGATGTTGGCGATCTGATCCTCTGACTTGCGGTAGTTGAGCTTGAACTCTCCTTTTGTTGAAACTTCTCAATAGAAATGATGTTTGCTAGCAATGTGCTTAATCCTACAATGGAATACCGGATTTTTTTCCATTGCAACTGTTGACTTGTCACAAAGTATATGAGTAGCATCAGTTTGTCGCTCGCCCATATCCTCAAATATTCTTCTCAGCCATATTGCTTGACATGCTGTTGCTGCTACTGCTACATACTCTGCTTCTACAGATGATTGTGCAACTGTCTCTTGTTTCTTGGACGCCCATGAAAATATACCAGATCCCAATGTGAATGCATAACCGGAGGTGCTCTTCATATCATCTACCGATCCGACCCAGTCACTATCAGTATATCCATACAACCTTGAGTTTGTAGTAGGCTTGTACCATATATCATACTCCAACGTACCTTGTAGGTATCTTAGTATCCTCTTTACCCTCCAAGGTGTATTTGACTTGGGTTCTGCATGAATCTTGATAGCAGACTTGACGCGTACATGATTTCAGGACGTGTAGCTGTTAAGTAGAGTAGACTCCCAATGAGACTTCTGTAGAGAGAGGCATCTACCTTCTTTGATCCATCTTCTTTTCTTAGTTTCTCATTGGTCACTAGCAGAGTCGCTACGGTCTTGCACCCGTACATCTTAAACTTCTTCAGAAGGTTCTCTATATACTTCTTTTGACATATGAATATTCCATTTCATTCTTGACTTATCTCAATGCCGAGGAAATAGTGCATCAACCCAAGATCAGTCATCTCAAATGTTTTCATCATGTCTTCTTTGAATTTATAGATCATTTCCTCATTGTCTCCTATATAGATAAGATCATCTACATATAGAGAGACAATAAGGGTATCGAGATTACCTTTGGTCTTGATAGAGAGAGTTGGTTCACTCTTGCTTCTCTTGAATCCTGCATCGATGAAGTATCCATCGATACGACTATACCATGCCCGTGATGCTTGCTTTAGCCCATATAAGGCTTTCTTTAATCTTAGAACTTTTCCTTCTTCTCCTTGTTTCATTAACCCTTGTGGCTGCTCCACATAAATTTCTTCTTCTATCACGCCATTCAAAAATGCTGGCTTCACATCGAGATGATAAAGCTTCCAATTTTTTTGAGTTGCTAGTGCCACAAGTGCT
The DNA here is from genome assembly GCF_013358625.1 of Macadamia integrifolia. Classification (NCBI taxonomy): domain Eukaryota; kingdom Viridiplantae; phylum Streptophyta; class Magnoliopsida; order Proteales; family Proteaceae; genus Macadamia; species Macadamia integrifolia. Next base: position 17,766,237 of record NC_056557.1, read on the forward strand.
CTAATTGTGTCAAGTCGAGCTACTGATGCAAAAGTTTCAGTGTAGTCGATCCCTGGCTGTTGGGAGTAGCCTTTAGCTACTAGTCTTGCTTTGTGTTTTTGTATTGATCCATTAGAGTTAAGCTTTGTCCTATAGACCCACTTAACACCAATGACATCTTTATCTTGAGGGTAATCTTCTAGTTCCCATGTCTTATTCTTTTCTTTCATATTTATCTCTTCTTCCATAGCATTTATCCATTCATCATGCCTTACTGCAGTTTCAAAGCTTTCTGGCTCTAGAACTGCTATGTTGCAAGTCTCATATGTCTCTCTTAGTGATTTTACTTTACCAGGTTGTGATTCTGGAGAGACACATTGTTCCTAGATGGTGAGACCTGGCTTGATGTTACTGGTGTTGTAGATGGAGTACTTGTAGGCATACTTTCTATATCTAGTTCCTCCACAAGTTATTGACGTGTATTCTTTAGTAGCACCTCAGGAACTATGATGTACCTTTTTTTGACTTCTCCTTTTTCCCAGTTCCATGCGGCATTCTCATCGAACTCGACATCTCGACTGATTACGAGCTTCTCGATCTTTCGATTGTATATGCGATAGCCTTTGGATTGAGTGCTATATCTCAAGAATATGCCTTTCTCAGTCTTCTCATCCATCTTATGTCTTTTCTCTGCTGGAATATGAGCATAGCATAAACAGCCAAATACTTTAAGATGTCTAGCTGATGGTTTCCGGTCGCTCCATACCTCTATAGGAGTCTTGTTTTGTTCAACCTTTGTTGGGCATTTGTTTAGTATGTAGATTGTTGTGGATACTGCTTCTGCCCAGAATGTATTGGGTAGGCCTTTATCCTTTAACATTGTTCTTGCCATCTTCGTTACTGTTCTATTTTTCCTTTCAGATACTCCATTCTGTTCCGGAGCATAACCCACCGTTAACTGGTGCTCGACTCCTTCGTCTTCCAAGAATTTTTAAAAGTCTTTGGAAGTATATTCCTTTCCTCTATCACTTCTTAGGGCTTTAATATGGTAACCACTTTGTTTTTCAACACGGTTCTTGAATCTATAGAAGACTTTGAATACTTCTCTTTTCTCGGGAAGAAAGTATACCCATGTCATTCTTGAGTAGTCATCAATAAAGGGGATGAAGTACCTGCTTTGATTGAGAGATGGAATCCGCATAGGTTGATAGATGTTTGTATGCACCAACTCCAACGGTATTTTGGCTTTCCACGCCTTCCCTGAAGGAAATGGTTGTCGATGTTGCTTGCCTTGAAGACAGCCTTCGCATACGTCATCAACATCTTTGATGGCTGGCAGGTCTCTCATCATATCCTTCTATTTGAAGATTTTTAGTCCTTTGAAATTGAAATGACCAAATCTTTTCTGAGTCTTCAATTTCTGCTCTCATGGCTGTATCACTGACGGTCCGCCAGTGACTGAAAAAATTTCTATTCTCCATCTTTACTTTGATTATTACTTGATTTTTATTTTTCTTGTCATATACTATGCAAGAGTCTCTTGCAAAATGAAGAGAATACCCATTCTAGATCATTTGCTTGACGCTGAGTAAATTGTGTTCCAAGCTGGGAACTAACAGAACATTACTAATATATTTAGTCCCTTTCTTCGTTAGGATGGCAATCATTCATTTTCCTTTCGCCTCCACTAGTGTGCCATTTCCCAATCTGGCTTGGGATTTTATAGACGTATCTATGTTACGAAAGATGTTCTCATCTCCAGTCATATGATTGCTGCAGTGTTGAAATAGTCTATTGGCATTTCTATTAATGAGTGTACAATGGTGCTCTTATATAGAGATTACAATTATTGAGTTATAGACAAACTCTATGATCACATGTGGGATCCTATTCTAACTCTGCTATCTTATGAGGTAGTTACAATTATTGAGTTATAGACAAACTCTATGATCACATGTGGGATCCTATTCCAACTCTGCTATCTCATGAGGTAGTCTCTAGAGTTTGTGCTCACTGAAAATGCCTACAATGTAGGAGAGGTTGTTGAGTATGAGGATGACTCTAGAGGTTGAGTTCGAGTGGGATGCTAATTGCCCTG
>NC_056557.1:17768333-17783361 GCF_013358625.1 Macadamia integrifolia
TTTTTGCAAGAGAGGAAAATGGGGAGGCTTGGGTTATTGGAGAGGTAGTGGGGTGTAGTAAGAGAAAGGGAGGAAAACGTGGGGATGAGGAAGGTGCTCGGTGGAGCTTTATGCGGCTCGTGATACCATGTTGAAATAGTCTATTGGCATTTCTATTAATGAGTGTACAATGGTGCTCTTATATAGAGATTACAATTATTGAGTTATAGACAAACTCTATGATCACATGTGGGATCCTATTCTAACTCTGCTATCTTATGAGGTAGTTACAATTATTGAGTTATAGACAAACTCTATGATCACATGTGGGATCCTATTCCAACTCTGCTATCTCATGAGGTAGTCTCTAGAGTTTGTGCTCACTGAAAATGCCTACAATGTAGGAGAGGTTGTTGAGTATGAGGATGACTCTAGAGGTTGAGTTCGAGTGGGATGCTAATTGCCCTGATATGCAGGCACTGTCGACATACCAAGTGTCATTCTTTTCTTCAATTGCAACTTGGCAAGCATAGAATATTTGTTGGTCTTCTTTATCATCTTTTGACTAGTTGGCATGATGAATTTCTTTGAAACGACATGCCTTCTCTCCATAGCCAAACTTCTTATAATTCCGACATTGTGGTTTCGATTTCCCACGATGCCAACAATACTTCTCCAAGTGGTTTGTCTTCTTACATATACCACATGGTGAATAGTTTTTCTTTTTTCTTTCTCCTTGATTTTCCAATTTTTAGGTGTATCTCCTCCTTTATAATATTCTTTTGATTTTCTACCCTCATATTTGAGTTTCCGAGACCCTATATTAAGCTTAAACTAAAAGGAACTTTCTATTGAGCTTTCCTCTCTTCTGCTTAGTCTTTGTTCATATGCTTCTAGGGAGCCCATTAATTCTATCACTGAAAGAGTTGATATGTCTTTTGACTCTTCAATGGCAATTACAATAGGGTCGTATTTATCAGAAAGACTAATTAGAATTTTTTCTACGACTTTTTTATCACTTACATCTTTTTCATAGGCTCTCATTTAATTTACTATCTCCTTTAGTTTGGAGTAATAATCTTTAACGGTCTCAGAATCCTTCATTTTACTATTCTATAAATTTCTTCTTAGCTGTAGTTTAACAGTTCATACGTTAGCATTGCCTTGAAACTCTTCTTTTAGACTATTCCACGCATCATTTGCCGTAGTAGCTCCCATACGTCTTGGGAATATTGTGTCGGCTACCGCCTATTGGAAGGCGTAAAGTGCCTTGGCATCCTTCTGTTTATTCTCCTTTATTTGATCTTGATTTAAAGTGGATGAAGTGGAGGTAGTATCAAGAGTAGGAACACTGGTATCAACAATGTCCCATAGGTCTTGAGACAAAAAATACTTCTTCATTTTGATGCTCTAGAAATCATAATTTTCACCAACGAAAATTGGGACGGAGACAAACGATTGGGTAGAAGAAATATTGACCATGATGAACCAAATGCTTGACGATGATGATCATACATGGCTCTGATACCACTGTTACCATGAGAGAGCTTAAGGAACTCTTAATAAAGAAGAATAGTATAATGGTTTTTAAATAGAAGATGGGAGGAGAGCTATAAAGATGAGAATAGTGTAATTAGAACAATGGGCATACACTATCTTGACCGAACTTTTCAACATCATGTGTACTCCCTAGGAAGTGTGGATAGCTATTTATAGCCTACACAACTCACCGACCTTGATTTCAAAATCAAAACTAGAGAACTCTAGAACATAACCTAGAGAAATCATTATGAACCTACTTCTAGACTTCTCTGTTTCCAGATAATTTCAATCATTTCTTATTCTGGACTATGTCATGCTAACTCTAGACCTTCTAGACCCAAAGATATATTGGACCTAGATCTTTCTAGGTCATCATTACAAGATATATTACAAAAATATATCAATTTTATCAAACACGTGTACGCAATGACTTCTTTGGTCCGTTTCAGTTTTTGGGTTTTTCCCAAAAATGCCTGGAACTTTAACGAAATCTACATGAGGGAGTGGGATGGGATGGGATGGGATGGGATGGGAGGGGAGGGGAGGGAAGGAGTGTGATGCTGCACATTCTCGCTCAATGAAGTTCTGCAACAACCAGGTTAAGAAATTGCCCCAGAGTGTTGGCTCCAGGAATGATCTTTCCATGCCAAAATCAGTAATAGGGAGATAAGGGAGGAAGAAAGAGATGTAGAGCCCCGTGTGTTCTCCAAAATGGCTTACCCTGATTTCACTAACCCTCCGTTATATACTGGATTGGTCTACTCGCTCATTGGTCATTGGGTCATTCTTTTTTGCTGTCCTTGACATGAACACCATTGGTAGACTGGTCATTGTCTGCAACGATGTGGAGGATCTTATAATGGTTAACCTGGCCATGATTCAGCCTAGATTAAATAACTGTTAACTCCAACCATGGTGTGTTCTAGTGACCGTGGTTCAATTGGGAGGTTATGGATATATTGTGTCCAGGGCCACGCTAGTTGGAACTAGGTGGCACGTCATAGACAGGAGACCACCCCTTGAACATGGCACATGTCCAGCATGGTCGATGGTATATGGAGCCGACCATCATTCATGTGAATGGGAGCCATGGGGGAGGCTAACCAAATGGCATGGTATCGACCAGAGTGTTTTCCAGTTAGGGGTAGTGGGATCGATCATTTTGCTCTACGACCCACTTGGGGCAAAAGGGATCGATCTAGAGGTTGTTGCTTGGTTGTCTCCTTAGCTACATGTGTTTTTCTTCCATTTGTTGTTCATATTAGGGTATATCAGAGTGTTTTACAGCACAAGGTGAAGACAGGAGAGTCAAATGTATCACCACTTAGGAAAGGCCTGAGATACTAGTATCGGATTGTCATCGATACCCACTGGTCTCGATACCATGATGATCTTGTATCGGTGGAATGGTATGGACTAGATCCAGGGTAAAATGGTCAAAACACCCAATTTTTTTTTAGAAAATTAGAGGCAAAACTGTCCAATCTAGGCTAATGATTAGATATCGTGGACTAAAACCATGCTCTTGGGAGCTTGCACTCTATTGGCAAGGAACAAACCAACCAACTAAGCAAGCAGTTGTCTTCACCAGTCACCACACATGTTTTCTCCAATGAATCATTTCCTAATCTTCTTCACGAAGCATGACAACCGACCATGAAACTGTGGGACCCAAATTCTAGCATTTCCCACATCTAGGAGGTTATAGCAAATAATCCTACAAGCTCGAATCAGCTCCCCTCATGGAGAGAGGATTTACCTTCTACACATGGGATCCCACCATCCAAGGGATATCCAATTTCAAACCATGAGTTAGAGCAATTAATACACTACTGATTTGTGGCATGATATTTAATGGATGATTTTTTCTTTCGGTCATTATATTCTATTGATGATGTCACCATGTGAGATTACTCCCTAGAAATAAATCTCCCCACCATGGTTTGAGAAATCAAATTGAATTGGATCAATTGAAATCAGTTTGATCGGATTAATATCGATCTTGATGGTCCGGACAAAAAGGTAAAATGATCAAACAAATAACTTTAGAAAGAAAACCAAAAATATTTCTGTGGCGATCCAAATCGATATCAAATCGTTTCCCAAAAAAAAAACAGAACGATATCAAATCGATATCGACCATAACGGATCCTCAAACCTTGCTCCCCACCATTTGTGTGGTGACTGGTGAACCCGTTACATCCATATTTCCATGCTGGGAAATGTTTGGTAAACTTTTACGAATAATTCCCTTATTGGGAAGTTAAATTCTTGAACCATAGGACTCAATGCGTTTACTTGATTTTGTCTTCTTCCCCCACCTCGTGTAACATCTTTCTAGTGTTAAAAAATAACGTATATGTAGTGAAAACAATAAAGAATTGTTTCTAATAATCAATAAATTTATTTGATTGGATGTTAGTTGGTATATTAGGGTCATGAACCTCGTGGGATTCCCTAATTTTGTTAATAGGTCTGCATCAAAGTCAAGTTTGGGCTAGATTTTTTAAAATCCTAATCTAACTATGAGTCCTCTTAACTAGGCCAAGACCCAGTTCGTCTTGATTTGAGGCCTTAAAAATCCAACTTTAACCCATCCTCATGGTCCAGTTCACCTTGATTGGCCCTGATGGGGAAGAGAGGTGCAATGACTTGGCTGGGCCAGGGAGGAGGTGAAGAAGAAAGAATAGGAAGATGATGAAGAAGATAGGGTTGGGTTGGGTTGAGCATGGCCCAGTCCTAACTCAAGGTCAGATATTCCCTACCTGACATGCCTCAAGATAGGGTATCTCAGCCCAATGTCATGGCCTTAAACCTTTCTAAGCAACCGTGCCAGCACTTAGCACTCTCTCTAGCACTAAGTCAGCCTAACCAATGGATCTTTAGTGGGTGGGCTGTGACACCAAGCCCTATTCGGGCAAGTGCAAGCTCGAGGTTGGTGGCTTCAATTGGCCTTGAGAATTTGATTAAGTTCTCTATTTGGTTGAATTTTCAGGGTTCTGAAATAGATCAATGGTGTAAGTTTGGCTTGGTGAGCCCAAGCCCACCCAAGTTTGCCCTGAACCCCAAAGAGCCAGGACAGAGCTAGGATTGAGATTTATAAGGTAGCGTCCCAGCCTGGCCTATATATTGATATAACTCTAACTATGTAATATACAAGTATTCAATATAAATACATATGGTCGGAAAATAGAGCCAGCCTGGCCTTGGCTAGCCCAGAAATTACAAAAAATAGGAATTGCTACGGCCCTTGCCCCACCCCAGCCCAGCCCAATCAGAATCAATCATGTCTGGGCTAGATAGAACCTGGTTGGTTTGGGCCTGGGCAATATTTGAGCCTGACCTCGGGGTTGGGCTAGGCCTTTGTTGGTTTAAAGGGAGACTTTAAGGTTAGGTTGAGGTTTAGAAAACACGGCTCATCCAACCCAATTGCACGTATAGTGGAGGCAAATCCAGATTCTTTATCCACATGGGGTCCTCCCCAAAGGATAATTATTAATGAAGCTGAATCTCCATCCTAACCGATACAACTATAAATAAAGGAGATTTTGTTTCATTGGTAACTACATAATTCGAAAGGACCCCATGGTGGTAGAGAATGAAGACCCCATAGAGGCACTATAAATATGAACCATCAAACATTTCATAGCAAATATGAACCATCAAACATTTCATACTCGTATTCTAACTTCACTGCAGTGCACTTTCCCTGGTACTTGTCCATGCTTAGAAATGGGTAAACCTACAAAGACCCACCGGTAAGTAGGAAACTAATAGGAAGCATCCCAAGGTGAAATGCTTAAACAATACTACATACACCGGTTAAAGAGGTGGGAATCGGATTGGTGAAACGACTCCGTTCTAATCGATTCTCATTGACTGCCACTCTTTCTGGCCAATTTTGACCGATTTCGGCCATTTCTGACCGATTCATTCTGGCAGATTCCAATTGATTCCTACTGATTGGAATCTAAATTGGCACATGACTTTTTTTTTGGGGGGGGGGGGGGGTAGAAGGCGCAGATGACTCAATAGCAAGATTATAAAACTCTGGATCGGACTCCACTGATATTGATTGGGGATCGGATTGTTATTGGAACTTGCAGGTAGCAAGGACCTAGGGATGCTTCCAAAACAAAAAATTGCTACCTCACCTGAACTACCTATCAAATGGTACGTAATTATCGGCTTAATTGTTTTTTTTTTCTTTGGGGGCGGGGGAGAAAAGGTCATTATTAGACTAATTCATTTGTGTAACGACAATTTGTAAATTTCATTTCACTGTGATGAAATTTACTATATACTCCCTAAAGGACTTAAAGGAACTTTGAATTGGGGGGGGAGGGGGGCAGGAGAAAAGGTCATTGTTAGATTAATTCTTTTGTGTAACTTCAATTCAAAAATTTCATTTCACTGTGATAAGATTTAGAAATTAGAATTTTGGCTAAGAAACTGGTATATACTCCCTAAAGGACATAAGGGAACTTTGAATAATGTTTTTTAATTTAATTTTAATATTTTACACAAAGAAAAGAAGTTTCATTGATAAGAAAAGAAGGATTATACATCATTGTAGGAATTAAAGTTATAGAATGATGTTCACTTCACAAGCACCCAAAAGGCTATGTGTCTCATAAGTATAACCACATCATTTGTAGTTTAAGACGAAAAAACAAGGTTAGATAAAAAATTATGTACTTCAAAAAAAGCAGTATTCGTTTAGTGGCCAAGTTTTGGTTCTATAATAAGAAAGAAGGTATTCAAGTTCACCAGAATACTCCAGATCGCCCCGAGACTCTATCTTGCATCCACGTCATGCTTTATGCCCATGAGCAGCCCCCTAATGTTTGCCTCAATGGTGTTTTCTGTCGTCATATGGTCAACATTAAGTGAGATAACATTATCTTTATCAATCAGACAACTAACCTATGCACAAATATTAGTATTTTTTAATTAGTGAGTACTATGCAGAACAAAGTTGATGGGTTCACAGAGGGAATTGTTGGGTAGAGAGGGAGAGTCATAAGAGTGAGTTCACCTGGGTGGGTATAGAGTGGTTGCATGCTTGAGCAGTCCATTGCTTTACAATTTAGTGTTCATTATTAAAAGAAAATTGTACAAATCAATCAACAAAGTTCATATGACAAGTATTCCCAAATTGATGGGGCAAAACATATGCTTAAGATACTTGAAGTGGTGAGATTGGTACCAATATCAATTTGAATACGTATCAAGATACTTTTATCTCCATTATCTTAGAAGAGAAATATGGAAAGAAAAGTAAAAGGGCTACATATTTCATATTTCTAACTTCTTATGAGAGGTTTATGGAGATTTTGGTGCAATAGTGCATACATTTGTCCCTCCCAGACCCTCTAGTTTCGGCGCCTCATGCACTGGGTTGCTCTCTTTGGGTTCATTCGAGCAAAACTCTTGCTTGAAATTAAACCGACTGAACTTTTTCCTTTAATACCAATGCTCACAATTCACAAGAAAAGAAAGCCAACATTCTTGTCCATGAGGTGAAGTTTTATAACCAAAGGAGGAGATAATGTGAAGACATAAAAGAGGATGGACATTCGTTTTTCTTCCCTTACCTTTTTTAATTTGGTTGTTCCCCTTTTTTGATGGATATGATTATTTCCCCTTGTCTTGATGTGCCTCTGATTTGATCCCTTTTTTTTTTTTTCTCTGGTTAGGGTCCCCCCGCCCGGTTTGGCTTGCCCTTGTGGTATGAGGTTTTATTTATTTTTCTTTGTTTTAATATATTTTTCATTCACCAAACAAGAAAAAGGAAAAAAAAAGGAGGGTAACACTGGCTAGATCTAGTCAAGGGATTATTGTCCATGTGAAAATCCCCATTTAGTATGGATTCAATTACCCTCTTCAAGGCTCTATTCCCATGGTTGATATTTGTTGTCTGCAACTCAATAACGGAATAAATTAGCTATTCAAATCAAAATTTATACTTTTAGGATTAAACTTGCCATTCAACATCACAACTCAAACTCTAATCAATTGAGAATTGATCGGTAAGCCTTTGAGATTCATATCAAAGTTAACATACACATAGAACACCCTAAAATTAGGTTAATATACTTTATAATACAAGATAGTGTCACCTACATCTTTGCTTCGAACCCAACTAGGCTAGCATCCTCAATATTTCCAGAACTAGCCATGTTAACAAACAACAATCTTCCTCCGACTGAATGAACATCCAAGCTAATCTACCAAATTTACAAAAAATGAAGTCCACACGGTAGGAAAAGTACAAAAATGTCAAAATATAAATAGATAATACAGTGCAAAAGAACTTGAGCTTCTGTCACTATAGTAGACATGGTATACACACTGTATACACAATGTTGTTCATGGATGGTAAAAATCCAAATATATAGTTCAAATTTTAGACTCATATTGTTCCAAGTTCTATTAAAATTACATGCTTAATACAAGCTTCTGCACAAACTCCCGTTGTGAGGGGATCGGCTGTCATGTCGCTCACAGGTATATAGGTTATATTAACTTTACCTTTTTCTACTATACCACTAATATAGTGGTATTGTATTTCTATATGTTTTCCATTTGAGCTATTTGCACCACTATGTATCAAGCTTGTTGCTGTCTAATTATCACAATATATTTTCATTAGTCCATTTACAAGATCCAACTCAAATTTCATTAAGAACCATCTTATCTAGATTGCATGAGTACTTGTCATACTAAAGCAATGTACTGAGCTTCCTGTGTGTGTCTAGCAACATACCTTTGTTTGTTGCTACCCCAAGAAATTTCATACCTCCATATATAAACATATGACCAGAGGTGGACTTAAAGTTATCTCTACTAGCTCCAAGTTAGCATCGGAGTATCCAATAACCTCAAGCTTTTACGCTTGAAGACATAATTTCAAGTATTTAGATCCTTTGATGTACTTCATTATGATTATCATTTTCACTACTTCCCAGTGGGCAGAGCTAGGATTATTTTGGCATCTACTTACCAAATCGACTAGATAGCCAAATTCGATCAAGTACACCATGGCATGCATCAAACTACCTATAACCTGAACATAAAGTACATTCAACTTTTTTTGTCCTTCTTGAGGACATTGAAATTTTGATAAAGTCTTTCCCAGTTCAATTGGAGTTGAGGAAGGATTGTAATTCTACATCTCGAATCTCTTCAATAATAAGTTCAAGTTGTGTTCTATCTTTAAGGAATTTGAACCTATGATATAGGATGCTTCCCACATATCCTTCATTTCAAACCTTTTGCTAAATTCATACATGGTTCTGTTTAGCATATCCAAGTCATTTAAGCTAATAGTATGTCATCAACATATAATGAGAGAATAGTACAACTACTCCTACTCTTCAAAATATATACTCAATTGTCTAATTTATTTGTCATGAATCCTAACTTAAGGATCTTTTTGTGGCATGCTAGAAACCATTGATGTGAGGACTATTTTAATCCTTACAAAGTGTTCTTAAGTCCACATACTTTATCTTCCAGTCTCATTACCTGAATACCAATGTTTCTTCTAACTTGCCATTGAGAAAGATGATTTTCATGTTCATCAGGAACAATTTTAATCCAAATGTGCGATAAGTGCCAATATCAATATAATAAAGAAAAATTTTGCTACCGCCGAATAAGTGTATTGGTAATCTATTCCTCCTTCCCTTTTGTGTATTTCCTTTTGCAACTGATCGAGCCTTGAATTTATCAACAAACCCATCTACTTTATACTTTTTCTTAAGTACCCATTTGTAATCTATGACAATTCTATCTTTTGGTAGATCATAAAGTCCATACTTGATTCTTTGTAATAGAATCAATATCTTCCTGCATGTCATTCAATCATAATCATTCACTTGATTCTCACGATTTATTGCTAGGTTATGGGATCAACTACTTCTTTCACATCTATGTCAACTATATGACGAGATGATTCACATAGATAAAGATAGTAGTCATCTAAATAAGTTGGAGGTGTCATTGTTCTTTTAATCCCACTTACCCTAGGTTTTGTGTCTTGTCCTAGATGATCAACTTGATCTTCAGGGACTTGGATTCCTCGATAAAAAAAATTCTTGATTCCACTTGAGGGTCAATATTATAGTCATCATCAATGACATGTAGGATTCTGTATCCTCCTACTGCAGTTTTTCTTTTAGTTTCTCTAGAAATTCAATGTCATATCTCTCAGTTACCTTTTCAGGGTGATAGAACCTATATCATTTTGATTCTTCAGGATATCCTATGAATTTAAATCTGATTATTCTAGAATCTAACTTGCTTCTATATGGTTTAGGTATTAATATATAGGCTATTGGTCCCCACTTCCTTAGACTTTCTAAGTTTAGTTTCCTTCCTATTCATAGTTCATAGGGAGTAGTCTCAATAGGTTTAGTGGGAATTCTGTTTAAGATATAATTTTTTATGAGAATGATCTCTCTGCAAAACTCCTTGGAGAGAGAAAAATGATAACATGCAACGTACTACATTAAGTAGTGTTACATTTCGTGTTCCAGCCACACCATTTTGTTATAATGTGAAAGACATAGTCTTTTGTTTAATAATTCCATGTTCCTCATAGAATTTTTTAAACTTAGTATAGTTATACTCTCCATCTTGATTGGTTCTTAGAACCTTAATATTCCTTTCTAATTGATTTTGCGCTTCAGTTCTATAGTGTTTGAAACATTCAAATGCTTCAAATTTCTTACTTAGTAAAAATAAATATCTCTATATTTGGATGAATCATTTCCAGTAGAAGGGATCTGAAGAGTGGGGAGGTTCTCAGAGAGCTTCTTTAAAGCTTGTGCTGCCGATTTATGAGCAGCAGACCAAGGAGGAGCTTTTTTGCGTAAAAGCTGGTGAAGTAGAGAGGTGTGTATGATCTGTTAAGGAAGAAACTCTGTCATATAATTGACGATCCCAAGAAACTGTTGAACTTGATTTTTGGTGAGAGGGCCATCTGTAAATGTAATAAAAATAAGTTTGACCACTATCGGTACTCACATTGAGTGGCCCATAGATGTTAGAGTGTACTATTCTAAGAAGTTCCTTTGCTCTCACACCCATCGGGAAAAGTTTCTATGTCATCTTACCAGAGAGAGTGGTCGTATCCATCAAATTCTACTTTTGACAACTTAGGGACTAACCCAATTTAATTATCTATTGCATTTCCATAACTCCAGGGTGTCCTAGTCTCATGAGCCACATATATGAATCAATGAGATTTGCACAATCATTATAAACCAATGAACTAGATCCATTTTCATAATAATATCAGTTGTTATATTGAGAACATTTCAACGGTGAAAAACAAAAACAAAATCCTACTTAGGGACAAATGTTATGCAATAGTGACCTCAGTGCCTGTAAACTGCACATCAATGCCCTTCTTGTAGAGTATTGCTCTTTAAACCCGATTTATTGACCGATTGGTTTAGTTTGGTCTTGTAGGGTCCGAAGCAAAAAAGGTCAATGCTGGTGCCCTATGGTACATGACAGCAAGGGTGACGTCGAATGATGGGTGGCTGAACAAGATTGAGCCAATACCTGATGTGGTTCGCATGCCTAAGCCGTACCCTTGCACGTATCTCAAAGCCATGTATGAATAGGAAAGGTATGTCGTCATGTTGAATGATGAAAATTAAGTCCACAACACATGGCAAGAGTGAGATACATGTTAAGATTTCAAATAGAGCAAGGTTGGCTTGTTTTGGCCAACTAGTGGGTGTCATTAATAGGTGCGAGACCCACTGGTGTGACCCACCTGTTGGGGTAACGTGGGCCTCAGCAAACCCAACTTAGGTAAGTATGTATATTTCGGACTCCTCATCGAAATGGGGTCTCATATGCCTGATAATGTCGGCTATTTTGGCCAGTATCACGATTTAATGCTTGTTGGTTCCTAAAGGGGTAAAACCAAAAAGGCCTTAGAAGATATTTAGTAGCCAAGGTATAAATAGCATTTATGCCTTCCTCTCTCTTCCATTTATGATTTTCAGCAAAGGTGGGTGAGAGGAGTAAAGAGGAGAGAGAAAAGAGGAAGAAGAAGAGAAGGAAGAAAGAAGAAGGTTCCCCCTTGGATTCCAGAGCCGTGACTTACCTTTTCGTTGCCGGAATAGTCACCGATGTTTGGACATCTACGTTTTGAGGTAAGTAACACCCTAAACTGTTGGAATGCGATGAAACCCTTTTATGTATGGTGAAATCAAACGAGTAATGGAACCCTTGTGTGATTTCCTTGAAGGTTTGAGGAAAGAAAAACAAAGATTTAAAGTTATTGAGGTGACATTTCAAGTTTGGAAAGAATATCTTAAGTTTTGGGGTTTTCGAACTAAGGTATGATATTTTTCCCCAAATCTTGATGATAACTTAGATCCATGGAATAATCAAGTGGTTGAAGCTTATAAGGTGTGGAAAATGAAGTGGGAACAAGCCCCTTGGGTTCCCAAAAGGTGGAATGGAGAAAGGAAGAAGAACAACAAAACCCGTAGAACACTGGTGGGTAGCATCGACGGATCGTCAGACTTACCAATGTGACATGCCAGTCTTACCTGGGCTTCTAGCCCAACCGACGGGTAGGATCGACGGGTACCAGACCCATCGGTCTCCTCTAGGCCTACCGACGGGTACCAGACCTACTAGTATGACCCGTTGGTCTGGGTAGTTTGCACAGATGGGTTCACCTACCCACCTGTATGACCCACCTATAGCCCAAATGAACTCCGATGGAACTCAAAGTCACCGACAATATTCTTTATGCTATTATACGCGTCATGACCATATCTTACGTTTTTTTACAATTCCAAAATGGATGTATTTTAAATTCCTATCTGTGTTAGGTTTCGAGACACTCGTCTTCACTCTGGATCTTACCCATACCGTGAGTGCATATTCTCCTACAAGAATAGGTAAATGGGGAGAGGACTTTGACTTTATTTTTTGGAGTGTTTTTGACATCGTTTGCATTCATTCACATAATAAATTGGCATAATGAATGCCATTCCTATGCATATGCTTGAATACTATTTGATGCATTTGGAGCTGAATATGTTGTATCTTAAATTTCTAAATGCTTGTTACTTGCTTGAAATTATGAGTTTGAATTTATTAAATGTTGGATTATGATAACGATTGCCGGATATGTGTGGGATTGCTAGAATAGATGTCATAGTCGGCTTGAAAACGAATACATTGGTACACTGTGGTATGGGACGCAGAAGTAATATGCAATCGTACTATCTCATATAGGAGCATGTGGTTAGGATTTCATTATTCCATCATGCTACGACCCTTTCCAACCGGGGTTTACGTGTTGGGTTATCACTGGGGTGAAGCACCGATTGCGGACAGCTATGGAGGTTAGAAGTACACCCAGTTGATCATTAGGACAGTCAGCAACTTTGGTGATACATTCAAAGGCCCAATCGTACTATTTTTATTTTCTATTGTGGTTCGGCCATGATTTACATTTCTGTTGTGGTTCAGCTGGCCTTCTTCGATAACCCTATGGGCGCATCGTGGGAAGGAGAAAGCGTCTCGTATCCGGGGCATAAGCGCACTATGGTTGAGAGTAGCATGTAACCTATGACCTAATAATGATTGCTTAGGTGAAATAGGTTTAAAATGAATTTCACACATATCATTTGATTGCAATTGCTTGTGTGAGTCTTTCTTTCCATTTACTGAGTTAGTGAGCTTACCCCTCATTTACATATTTTTTTAGATGATTATGCAGGCTACTCGGTAGACGAACTAGTGTCGGGTCCCACCAATGAAACCCCAGTGGGGGATTGGTTGGTCCCAGAAGGATTCGACCATGGTGACAGTTGCCCATGCTAGAGCTGTGTTGCGGGGCAACAGTAGCAGACTCTATTGTTCTTCTTTTTTATTCTTTTGGTATACACCCATTTTGTGCTCTCGATAATTAAATTATTATTTCCTGTGTAAAAATCATGGCTACGAGCCCACATGCATTTATACTATGTATAATAATTTGGGTATCAAGATGCTATGGGGATTTATAGGTATTTATATACCACAAGACTTTCGCTGAAAGATATTATTATAATTCTATGATTAGATGTGGCTTGTTGTATTGTGGTTACTGTATCAGATGATCCTAGTGATTTTTGGGTTACCCGGAGAGAACCCGATCATCGGTCCATTGACACTTCTTGATAAGGGCTGGTACATAAATCAAATTCTGACACATGTTGGGAGCATAAATAACATCCTTCAGATAGAAATTAGCCTTCTGAGGTCAAACACATAGTGTGCAATACCTCGTAGTGTGCAATACCATGTACTTCACTGTACGAGTAGTTATCCATGAAGATCTTGTGATCACCAGGTTTAAAATGCTTCATCTCTTGTTGTCTTTATGTGGTCCTTGCAATGTGACGTACCAACACTTATAGTATGCCCCAGTTAAGTTTCACTCACCTATGTCAATAAATTTTTTATGAGTGTTTGATGATGATGTATGTGCAAGTTTTTCTTTGAGATTCTCATTTTTAAGATTAGAATAGGTGGCACTATGGTGCCCGAGCTTACCACAATTATACAATGCTCTAGGTAGCACTTTTTGAAAATTCGTGGACTTATTCTAGCTGGTGTTAGGGCAGGCTGGCTGGTACTAAAATGAAACTGGTGCTAATGTGCCAATGATTCTGCTTGTTCAAAATCAGACTGAGTTGGGTTGGATTGAGTAATGTGCAATTCACTCATGGATTTTGTCATTATAGTATTATAGTTGTTGGAAAAGTTTGTCAGACGTGAGATTGTCCATTAGGAATCTCAACATAGTTTGTGCCATTGTCTAAGAAGGTGGCAAATTACTGATGATTGTGGATACTTAGCAATTATCAACACTTATGCTACATCAGCCAAGTCTTGAACCATAACAAGCATTTTATTGATATGACTCACAACTCACCATCAATCGACCTACAACTGTTGTATATATGAGCCAATAGTTGAGTGTGGGTTTCAGTATTCACATTATACTTGGCATTTATAGCTTCCATTTCTGATTTGGTCATTTTATGGTTGTTATACCTCTGAGATGGTCTTCCATCTTCAAAAGAATCATGCTTTAGGCTCTCTTGTCATCTTTTGCCCATTTTTTGCAGGTTTAATTTATGCAAGGGTGGTATTATCCCCCAACCACAAGTGTCAATTCTAGAACATGATCCATCTTCTCATATATTAGTATAACCGTGATTTTCATGTTTTAGGTTTAATAGTTCGACACATTTAGTCTCTTAAGGTTGTTGATTTAATGAGACAGATTTTTCAGCCATGGTGATGAAGTTCTAAAAAAGATAATAAATAAATAAATTTAATTCATTATTCTAATTATGTTTCCACACACTAGTTTTTAAAATTACAAATTCAACACTTCTTTTTGCGTTAAATTCTAATTCCGTATGGCTTCAAACGAGCCAAAAGAATTAATATGAATATTATTCAATATGTT
>NC_056557.1:17783411-17783503 GCF_013358625.1 Macadamia integrifolia
TTTTTTTTTTTTTTTTTTTTGGATACTAGAAGAGAGAAAAGGGACGTGGGTGGTTTTTGTTGGGTTGGCTCTTTTTTTTTTTTTTTTTTGGA
>NC_056557.1:17783523-17850166 GCF_013358625.1 Macadamia integrifolia
GAACTTGAGACCTCTTGGTGAACAAGGGAATTTTGTACACCATAGCTCACCAACTACACTAGGTAGTTGTTGTTACCAAAAAAAAATCTTTAATCACTTAAGGATGTGATCCATCGATCCTTGTTGGCATTTGGAGTATTCCTTGTACCTCTGGGACAATTGCAAACGGGCTGGTTCTGCATCTCGGTTCAGTTCTGATCCATTATTCTTTTTCTGACCTGAAAAGAATAATCATTTGTATGGGTGACCAAACGAATGTGTACTTTTAATTGAACACGTCCATCTTGCTCAGAATTTCGTCCTCTTCGCAACCATGAAAAAAAATAGGACCTCTTTACGTGTAAAATTGAAGATATAGTGTCCGATAATCCTTAAGGCCTTGAAAATGCAAAACCTGCAAAAAGAGAATAAAACCCAAGGTAGCTCCATTCTAAATATGTAAAATGCATGTTTTACTACCATAGATTTCACACATAAATGTACTCATCACACAACCTTCCACCTCCCCCTTCCCCCATAGTTGTTGTTGCTGCTACTCCACTCTACCTTGTGATTCCTACTCTGACTTGCACTTTGATTCATGGTTCCAACTCTGGTTGGGGTTTGTCTCATAATTGCAATGATCTCTTGAAACTCCATGCATCGATCTTTGTTTCTCATTGGAGTGGAGAGCGTGATGGTATCCTTGGATTCTCAGTTTCAATAGAGGAAAGCTGACTGTTGCCATTTCTCTCTTTTTTCTTGCTTCATTTTCAAAGCTGGGAAGCAATGGCATAGCAACACCTACGAACAAAGAGACATATGGTAGAAGAATAGAGATGAGAGTGGGGGGCTTTGCTTTGATAAAAATGTTGTTATTTAGTGGGGTTACGTAGGCTTCCAAGACCGTTTGCCTTTGGGGTTTGGTTTCCAAGATTTCATCTAGATGTTGGGTGGTTTCCAAGATTTCTTCTAGTCTAGAGTCTAGACTGGGTTCATCATTATTTTTTTTATTTTTTTTCCTTCCAGAAACTACCTGCATAGTATTTTGGTTTTTCCAAGCCATCTATTCCAACTTGTGTTTCTAATGGTCATGATTCATCGATGATATCGATCTTCTCATTTTTTTTTTTTTAGATCAATGCTATAGGAATACAGATACGTGACTTGTTTTGACTAGGTTTGACTCACCTAAGTCACTAGATTTTGAGGAGGGCAAGCGGAGTGGAAAAACTTGATTTTCTTACAATGTAAATGACATTATTACCTTTATGAGAAAAAATGTGTTTTATACTAGAAAGAAAAAAAAGTGAGATTACAAATTATTTGACAGCTCAAGGAGTGTCAACTATCAATAAGATTATCCCTTATAAGATATGAAAACAAGTTAGAAAGCAGTAAACAATGACATATCGAACTATTAGCTTTCTGTATCTCTTGCAACTCGGTGGTTATGGTAGTTAATAGTAAGAAATACAAAAGTATCCTTATTAGATTTGAAAATTTTACTTTCCTTTCAATCTCTCTAAAAGTCAAATGGAAGCTATATGCTTATTCAAATAAATCTAAAGTGAACATTTTTATTGGAAAGCAATAGAGAGTATAGATAGGTAAGTGCACTACATTACGGTTCACGTCCTTCACTAGCATTATTAATGGGAAAAAGATCCTCTCCAACATGTTGGATGTCCAACAGGGCATCCCAAGGCTGGGAGGACCTAGGTGTGCACCCATGTGTTGGGGTGTGTGTCTAGGTCTTTCTATCCATCAGATGTCATGTTAGGCGCCCAATGAATTGGAGAGTAGCCGGATCCTCATTCATGAGGGGAGTGCAAGAACCACATGGGTTCACAATCCGACATGCCACATGACAACTACTGTATTCAACACGTGGGGCTCCTCTATGCCGTGCACATCCAATGGCTGGGAGCCCATTAGGGTGCATGCCTGGGTGCTCCCAGCCGTTAGATGTATGCTAAACAACATGCTATGCTGTAGAGAAGTTGGATCCTTTATCCACTGGCTGGTCAGCAAATAGGTTTTGGCCACGTGCTGGCCATGTGTCATACTTCTATTGGATCATTGCGCTAGCATTTCCCTTGTACAGAACCTCTTGTGTCTCTCAAGAATCAACATTAAAAGTAGGGCTAGGATTGCTAATTGGTCACACAGCCACTGTGCTAGTGTATGCATGGTTGAAAGTATCTCCAATATTAACACGATACTCTCTGATACATATTTCAAATTTAGTCTATCAATATGGTAACCGATATTGACACTTTAATACTTGATCTTTAGCACATGTATGCGTGACTCCGTCACCAGATAGCATTGTTTTTCTATTAAAAATAAAAGTCATTCTCCAACCAAGCAATCAAAATAGTGAAAAACCACAGAAGATACTAAAAATGAGAATTGAAGGGTATGTAGGAAAACAGAGACAGAAGAAATCGAAAAGTCATTTCCACCCCAAGTGAGTGAGTGATTGCTCGGCAGATTATGATAAAACCAGAAACCAAAATCAACCTAAAACATAATTTCAGAATGAGATGGTCTGGCTAGAAAGAATAAACATCAAAGGAAAAATTAAAATTAAAAGGGTACCCAGCAACGAGCCAGAACTGTAATTGTCAAAAGGTTGATCAGCCAACATTCCAGCTTCTGAGATCATCAGCAATCTCATCGGCGAAGGTCAAGCAGGAAGAGATCCAACCTCTCAAAGCCATCACTACCATCTTGGCCAACCAAACAGTAATGTCCCATGGCAGTGCCATGTTTATCCTTCACTGTTGCCAATGGTTCTTCCGCAGCCACCACCAAAACATCAATATCCACTAATTAATGAGTTTTCTTCCATAGTAGAAAATGCCCATCTCAGGATGCGTCGATCTCAGGAGAAACTGAGAGTTACAGAGACCGAACACAAGAGGGTCATTGGGTGTCAATCACCAAATAATCAAAACAAAACAGGGGCAGCATTAGGATCCCAAACTCCAACCTTTACCAAATCTTAACTGGATTGAAGAAGTTAAAAGTTGAAACAGTCGGATGATTCCAGTGGAGAGCGTGAGGGGTGTTTATTAATTTCCAAGTAAGATTATCATCTACAGGTGCAATTAATATGTTTGTGGTAATCGTGGATCCAGTGAGTTACGCATTGGCATGCACCTTCTGCTTGAAGATCAGGTGTCAGGAGGTCAGTGGATTGACTCGTATCACATGTAAAGGTGTTAATCGGTTTGGTTTTTGTATATGCAATGTGGTTCGACTCGGTTCACATTTATCAAAATCGCATCATTTACTAAACGGTGGCACTTTTTGAAACTGCAATCGTTTAGTAAATAGTTTCGATTCCATGGTTTTTAAACGGTGTCAATTTCATGGTTTTAAACGGTTTTGATCACGATTTATTCCATACGGTTTCTAAACGGTTAGCAATCTGTTTGCTAGTTTATTCGCATGCTTACTAAAATTTCCTTTTGTTAATATTTTCTTTTCTTTTTTTTTTTTTTTTGCTAACGACGGGTATCTAGGCCTTTGGCCTGACTAGTCTCACGGGTCCATACTGACCCCACAATCGCATGGATCGGGTCATACCGAGGTTGAATGAAAATCATTCAACTTTCACTGAAAGCAATGAAAAACACTAAACACCCCCGTGTGAGTGGCCCAATGAGCATTCAACAAATTTGTTTTTGTTGATGAACTCTTCAATTTTGTATCAAATTAAATGAGGCATTGAACAAGCAAAGATTTAACTACATAACTACATAATAAGAGTAAATTATTGAATAGACTATTGGACAACTTCTATGGTCCTTAATTCTTCCATAAATTAAACTATTATGTTTTGTTAAAACAACCAAATATTTAATCGTTATACAGGTTAACCGAATCGGTTAACGGTTCACTTTTCATGGTGTCAATTAGGTTTGAAATCAACGGGTTAAATAGTTAAAACTGACCCAACCCATTTAACTAATTGGTCTTAAATTTGAAATCAGAACTAAACCATTTACTAAACGATTTTACGATTTCGATTTAAATGACTCGGTTCAGTTTCGATTCTAAATTCACAACCTTGGTCACATGGATGTCTCTCCCCTTCTTCTGGTGGGTAAAGTTCCCTTGAACAATTCCTTTGAAAAAAAAATGTTTGGTAAGAGAAATTTGTAATAAAACCAAATGGGCCCTAAGGGAAGTCGAGGCTTTCACAACTTCTACAAGTGCAATTAATATTCTATCCTTAGACTTATAGAATATTGTAATATAATCCAAGTGGTGAACTAAGAAGTTGGAAGAGTTGTTTTTTTCCCCTTATTTTGAGTGAAGGAAATGTAATGTCAACAATAGCTTTCAATGTTTGCCCTCTATTTATGAATGGTCTATAGTACCCATATTATACACTGTGGGTGTGGAAGAATTCTGTTCTTATTTTTTCCTGCCCATACAAGATTTTCTAAGATGGGTAACCTTTAGATAAATAATGCATACGTAATTTATAACGCTACCCCTAAGAATGCTAGTATTATGAAAACACCCCTGCTTAATACCAAGTTATTTTTAGACCCCCTATAGTCGGTCTTTGTTAAGTGATGCTATGAAATGATATTTTAGCTCTTATGAGTAAAAGACTAATATGTAACCCATTTTCATTATCCAAAATACCCCTCTTTACCATTTCATTCTCCCCCCTTCTCTCCATACTTGCGAGTTAAGATTCAGACGAGTTCCGGCCGAGTATTGCTAGTTCCATCGCCAGCAAGAAGTGCTCGATCCATGTTGCCATCTTAGGTCGCCGTTAAACAGCTCCATTAGTGAAGTTTTTTTTTTTTTCCCTCTGTTTTTCCACCACTCATCTGAATCTTACTACTGGTTTTCTGCCTTTGTTTGCAACCGAATCTGGTTCTGGTTCTTATATTAGAGATTTTTACTTGGGTTATTTCTCTTCTTTTTTTTTTCCTCCTCCTGATCAGTAAATCCTATTATCTTTTCCCATATTTTTAATTTAAGCTCTTTTGCTTTCAAGTTCTTCTTTTTTACTTTAAAATTGGAATTCTTTGGAAGTTTTACTAGTGGGTTTTCTCTGGCTTTAGGTTTCTTTCACAGAACTGATGTCTCTGGGTAGTGAATTTGGTAGTCTCTCTTCCCCAACCCCCCCCCCCCCCGGGCCGCTCCCCCTCTTAATTCAGCTCCTTCCCGGTTTATTCCTTTCGTGTATGGGAAACCAGTCTGTGATTTCTCTTCTCGGCGCTTTAAATTTTAGAACTTTAAATTACAGGGTTGGTTGATTTTGAACTTTTCCCTTTCTGGGGTTTCTTCTTTTCTTCCCTCACAAAAACATGTTTTTTCTTTCTGGGTTTTTGGTTTCTGCTTTGTGATCTTTTCTTCAGCTGATTTCTCTGTTCTTCCTCCTGGTTCGGCTGAAAGTAGAGTCATCTTTTTTTTTTTCTTCTGATTTTTTTCTGTTTTTTTTTTCCCCTGATCTTTCTCTGTTATATGTTTTTCTGATTTTTCTCTGTTCTTCCACCTTGTTCGGCTGAAAGAGATGTTTTTTAACAAATGGAGAGAGAGAGAGAGAGAGAGAGAGATATTCAAACTAAAACTGAGGGTATAAAACACAACATGATGAAGACGCCGTCACCCCAAGGGGGTTCACAGCTACCGATCTGTTAGCCCGAAGGAATGTTCTTCTTCTGCAACTCAGTGAGCGTGAGTTACTGACGCTCACTGACTTGCGACCCGTTAGAAGTGACTAAGTGAGAGTGAGTTAGGGTTGTGGTGATCTCAATTTGGGGACTACAAAGGAGAGTAATTTTGATACCTCACTATTTTAAGGGTAAAATGATATTTAAAAAAAAAAAGAACTGCTGATATCAGCATTTGAGTCATATGAATTGCTATGAATTGCTTATATCAGCATTTGAGTCATATTTTGTACTAGAGTGACAAGAAATTTAAACATAAATTGGTATTAAGCATGGGTGTTCATATAATATTGACATTCTTTACAGGATGACGCTTTAAATTATCCATAATGCATTAAATATAACAAATATTAAGCAACTTCTGAGAATAAGGAAAGGAGAAATTAAAAGAAGATTACAACTTTTTAATTCACAACTCGCAAGAAATTACACTAAATTTAAATCCTGATATCACACCAAAATTACAAGGGAATATAATACACCCCATGCCCCCAAGGTGCACCACCCATGTTACGGTTGTCAAAGGGCTTCATTGATAATCTATTCCTTTATGCTTGGATCCAAGATCCTACAAATGTTGCGTTAGAAAGGATATAAAAATCTCCAAAATAGGTGAACTGGTGAAGAGTCTCATAATGAAATATCAAAGCATAAAATGTCTACAAAATTGTTAGAAGTGAAGTGAGGTAAAATAAAATAAAAAATTTTTGGATTCTGTTTTGATGCACAGCTATTGTGCCTTTCAACAATTGGATGATGGTGGAGGTAAAAGTGTAATAACATGCCCTCTCTCCCCATCCAACAGATTAAGAACCATTGTGTGCGTACATGACCATGCATAAAACCTTTTGCCAAATTTTGTTAAGGCAAAAAAGTGAGGGAATATTCCACTTAATTGGGTTTCATGGCTCCACAATAAGCTAGCAATTTGTCAAATTGGATGGTTTAACACCAACATATGGTCTACTTGTACATCTTTATTCTTTGTGTATTTTTATCAACCACTAGTTTGCTTACCTTTACCTTTTTTAGCTACATTTTAATCCTCATATTTTTTTCATACTTAGATGGAAGTAGCGTTGTAAATTGGTTCGATTCAATCCAAGAGAATGTTGGTGTAAAACGAAAGCAAACCAAAAATCGAATTGGTTATAAAAATCAATACTCAAATTAGCCAAACCTACTCAATTTGATTTCGATTCCTATTTGGTTCTGAAATTCAGATTTTACACAGTTCATTTCCAATTCTTGTACAAGGTCCATATACTATAATATAATCGTGTTATAAAACATTAATACATTATATATAATATAATATATTTCACTAACATATTAGTGTTAGTATTAGATTTTATAATATTATTATATTAGTATTATAAAATTTTTAATATATTCTAATATATTACCTTTTCCTTTGTTTTTTTGGACATTTTCTATCAAGGGCCCATAGGCCAATTAAGATATATAGTAGCAAAGGCATTTAGGTGTCATCCCAAGTCAAGGAAGGGTGGCCTGGAAGAAGAGGGGGCAGGGCCGGGGGTGAAGGTGGAAGGAACTTGGACTCAAGACATGTCATGGCGGAAGATGCTTTAACAAGCAGCACCTAAAGAGCTTAACCAACTGTTTTAGCAGTTGTTGGCATATATAATATACTATAATATATTAGTATCCTAATTAGGTTTGTTTTTTATTTGAACCAACGGTTCTTATTTTAGAAATAGAACCAAACCGAAATAAATTGGGATTCTATATTTCAAAACTGAATTGAAACCAAAATTATTTGGTTCGGTTTCAATTTTGGTTTTCAGTTCCGATTCCAATTTGATACCCCTTGATGGAAGTGGGCCAAAATTATACATGTAGATTGCTCTCCGGCCTATGCATGTGTTCTTATTGCATGGTGTCAGGAGGTGACAGAAGTGATTCTCCCCACTGTTAGTTAAAACGGGAACGGAAAAAAAACAGAGACGTACGGTACGTGTTTTAAACGGATAAAAACGATGAACGGTACAGTCAAAAAAACAGGAAACGTCAAACGGATAGAAACGAACTGTACGAGTATTAAACGTGTAGTTTTCAAAAAAACGAAACCAAAAAAATGGCAATATATCATCATGTAATTTGAGAGATTATTGCCTGTATACTTGCATCTATTTTTCTAAACTACATCAACATCAAACATTCATGCATATATCATCCAAAATATAGCATCCAATGTAAATTCCAAATTAAAACTTAATACACCATATTAAAAAAGACATGTCCAAAATATATAAAAAAAAAAAAACCATCCATCCATATCATCCAAGATGTCTAAAGAACTCAGTATCATTATAACAGGTCCAAAGATCAATGATAAAAAAAAAAAAAAAAAAAAAAAAAAAAAAAAAAAAGATCAATGAGGAGACATTAAACTACATGAAGTAGATCCATCATCAGCTCCAGCGTCAGATGGTTCAGGTTCCTCGTACGTCTGCTCAAGCCTCTCCATTTCAAGCTCAAAGTCTACTATAGGTAAGTCACCAAGATTATCTAAATCAATAGGCCTTATACCATAGCATCTTCTTCTAGAATATGTGTCGCCCAATTCTTCCAAAATATACCTGCTAGGGCTTATTTACTGCCAAAATATGTGTCGCCCAATTCTTCTGGTTAACATTTCTTTCTGCAAATATGGGTTAGATTTTCCTGTGAATATTTGTGGAGATTAGTCAATATTTGTTATGATTTCATAAATCAGCACATCGTATCAAGGATCACAGGTGCCTTCCATCAAATTTTTTTGATTGATTTGGGTCGAAAAGAACAGAGGAGGACGAAAGAATTGAAATGGAGAACCCAGAAGCAGCAGCAGCTGCACGGAATCACGTCTTCTGTGGAGTTATATGTCGGCGGTAACGGGGGTTGGGTTAAAGCCACCGGAACCGAGACTAAGAACTACAAATAAGAGATTGAGAGACAGAGATAGAGAGACAAAGAGAGAAGATCAAACCTGCAAATTTGAGTAGGTTTTATTGCATCGGTGACGGATACGAAGACGGGGGAGAGGAGGAAGAAAGAAGAGGAAGAAGATGCTATGGTATATGGTTCAAAGCTCTGAACTCTGAAGTCTGAACTCTGAACCGTCGTCAATCCGCTGCGGGCAACATTCGTGAGCCGCCTTCCGGTAATGGCTCCGTTCGCTCGGTTTTTCCTAGGTTGGAAAATCGTGTCACGAAAGAAGGGAGAGATGGAGTCACAGACTCACCGGGAGAGATGGAGTCACGAACTCACCGGAGCATCGGACTACGGCTACGGGCACAATTTCAGAACTCAGAAATTCAGAATTAGGGATTTGGGGAAGAAAACGAAGGGAAGGGATTTGGGGAAGAAATGAATTCAGAAATCTTAAAACGTTTTCTTCGGTTTTGGGTTTTTTTTTTTTTTTTTTTTTTTTTTTTTTTTAAATAGTATGATAAAATTCCCATTTTGCCCTTACAAAACGTATACGCGTTTTAAACGTGCATTTAAAACATGTTTAAAACGTTTTATACAGCCGTACCCGTTTTTTCCCACATTGTATGAAAGCATACGGTAATACGCGTTTTAAACGGCAAAAAAACGCGAACGCGTTTTAAATGCGTTTAAAACGCGTTTTAACTAACAGTGATTCTCCCAACACCTATCATCCAATGTCTATCATTCGTGAGGTGTAGACAGCCCCTACAGTACGTATCTTCAACCCATAGTAAATATATATTTAAAATACATATATTTTCGTTTTCGAAAGTTTAATTGTTGGGTCTATTTTTTTTACTTATAAAATGTCAGATACAAAAAAATACATGTTTATTAAGGGATGCTGAATTTTTAAACTCTAATTTTTTTTATTATTCATTTTTACAGCATTTTTATTTAAAAAATAAAATTTTTAGCCCAAAATTCTTTCTCGATCGAAAATCCAAACCTAGAGAGCAATGTAGGAGTTGTCCTCTTATTTATTTTAATATTTATTTCAACCACATAAAGAGTGTCTTTTAAATTATTTTTTGGCTTAAAATCCTAAGTGCATATATGCTTCATGGTAAATATATATCCATATTTTTGCTTACCAGAACGACCATATTAACATGTATCAAACGCATGCCGTATCATTATTGTACATGTCTTATTATGCTACATTTTTTAAAAGTATAATTGTCATGTGGCCCAATCAATTACCATATATATATATATATATATATATATCTGTTTTTGTATCATTGTCATTTCAGAACTTACTATAACCACTAATGTGGCATGGAAAAAGAAAGAGTAGAAAGGGACACAAGTAGGGGTGCAACAGGGCCGGGTTGGGCTGGGTTTCTTAAAACCCTAGCCCAACCCTGAGTCCCCTTAACTAGGCCCAAACCCTCCCTGATCTTGACTCAGGGCTACAAAACTTCAACCCTGGCCCTTCCCTTCAGGATTCAGCCCAACCTTTACCCGCCTTGATTGGCCCTGACTTTTCAGGGTTGGGATGGGATTACCCTGACCCTGACCTTGGTTTGCCATCAAGGGCTGGGAATACCCTAGCCCTGACCTTGCAAAATATGAAATAACTTAAAAATAATAATAAAAAAAAATTCATAATAAAGAGGAGATAAAAAATACAATCTTACAAATTACTTGTCTTGGTAAAAAAGGCAAGAGAGATAATTTTTTTTTTTTGGTAAAAAAAGTAAAAGAGATCGATGAGAAGATATACTAGGAGTTTTGAGGTGTCAATGACTCAATGTCAAACAACATATAAAATTAGGTTAAATTCAGGGTTAACATCAGGGTCAACATCAGAGATAAAAATCAGGTTCGGGTTTAGGGCGGGCGGGGCTGGCCAAAGTCATCAACCCTTACCCGCCCTAACCCTAACTCAGGATCAGAAATTTCAGGGTCTGGCCAACCCTCGAGCTAAAATTTTTGGGTCAGTACTTGTTTGGGATCTTGGCGGGCCAAGGATGGGTTCGGGCCATCATGACCAAACTTGCACCCCTAGGCACATGCATTCTTATCGGGGAACATATGGGCTAAGTTCGTAGTGCAATATCTGAGCTGTTCTGTTTTAGCTCCATACTAATGCGTGAAGCATGGTAGAAGCAATTTTTGACTGTCTTGACCATGGTTTTAAGTATCTCCGATACCGATACGATACCTTCCGATACGTATCTTAAATTTAGTCGGTCGATACGATACACACCGATACGATACATTGAATTTTTTAAATCATTTCGTATCGATATATATCCTACAATACAGACCGATATGTATTAATACACCACTAATACACATCGATACGATACGACATACCTCGATACGACTCTATGAAAAATATAAAATTGAGGTAAAATGTACGTTTCGGTGAGTATCGGTATGTATCGATCGGTACGTATCGGTATATATCAGCACATATCGGTGAGTATTGATATATATATATCGGTACGTATTGGTGAGTATCGATATGTATCGGTGAGTATCGATACGTATTGGCGCTACGGTCATATAATGGCCAATATGGGTAAGTTTTCAGAAAAAAACGATTTTTTGAAGGTTTTTGTTCCAAAGTTGCTGTCAGCCATATTTCTCTCTAACTAAAGTGGAAATCAAGGTTGGGAACAATGATTTTACATTTATGGGACAACTACAGACCTTGAATTCTTAGTACAATACCCTTAATTTAGTGTTTATGCATAATACATGTTATCAATAGCTTTTTTTAACAAATTCTTTATGCAAAAGTGTTTAAAAAAATGTTTCATATCCATTTATGTGTGTATCTTTAGCATATCTTAGTGTATCTCCGATATGATACGATACCCTCCGATACGTATCTTAATTTTGGCCTACCGATACGGCGACCGATACTGATACTTTAATCCTTGGTCTTGACCATCTTATTTTGGAAACAGTTTTTAAGGAACTCTGCTCTAAAGTCACGGAGTCAGCAAAAATGTCAATGAATTTCCTTACGTGAGCATGGTAAAGAAGCAGAGAATATAGTAGTCCGTAAGAAGCCTATATAGGAAGAGGAATCAAGAGAGATGGCTTATCACATCAGCCACCCACATCCTTAACTTGAGCTTGGTAAAGAAGCAGAGAATGTAGTCCTTGGAAGCCTGTATATCTGCAAGGCTTCAATGCAACAACCAAGAAGTAGGAAGAGAGAGAGATATGGGGGCAGTTTACATGGGATGTTTAGTATTTTTCACTGTTTTTAATGAACCTCAGTATAACCCCAGTACATGTGGTTGTGGGGTAAGTACAAGTCCGCAGAACTAGTCAGGCTAAAGGCATAATACCCGTCATTAGAGACAAAGAGAGAGAGAAAGAAAATCCGGTTCTTTGGCAGTACTCAGTCTAAACACTTTCTCCACCAACAATGCCAAAGCATAGGTCGTTGAATGAAACACCCATCTCACCCCAAACATCACCTCACCCTTCTTCCCAAACCAACATACCCCTGCGGCGCATTCAAGTGTAATGGTTGTCGTTCCACTGGTCAAGCAAGTAGCTTAATCTGTGCTCAATGTGAATTTAATCTCCACATTTATTGTGCTTCCTTACCTCCCGCCATACTCCATAAAGATCACCCCAAACATCCTCTAACCCTCTTCTATGAATGCCCCCATAGATGAATCCAAGACCTTCTGGTGTGATGTTTGTCATTTTGTTGTTAACAGGGAAGGCTGGGTCTACTATTGGAGTGTGACTATGGAACCCGGCCACTTGGGTTGTGCCAAATTTAATCCAAGAGAAGCTGATCTAAACCCATTTGAAGATGGGTATCTTTTTTTGATAAAAATTTGAAGATGGGTATCGCTGAAAACTCTTGCTGCATGTCCTCCAACCTCAAATTTCTGATTGGTTTCAATTTTCGTACATAAATCATGGATAGCTGGAACCTTAAGCCACAAAGAGAGATTTTAGTGCAACACAAAGCTTCCATGCAAACTTCAAATAATTAGATGGGAGAGGGTTCTTAAAACCAACAGGGTGGACCATCCCATGGAGAGCAAGTGATACAGTTCGTCAATAGGAATGCAGAGGAGGAGAGAGAGAGAGAGTGTGTAGTCTTCACCGCTTGTTAAAAGAGACTCCTAATTTGGTTGATGCATGTAATATTTTGGATTTGGAAAGGCGGGTCTTAGCTAGATTGATATATCCACGAAGCCATAGAGTTTATATAAATGTTTTAAGAGAAAGAATGCTACTTCATTGAGTGGCCACTCCATCAATACATGATCAAACAAAGTGCATGCACAACATCCAACAAGGGGAAGGAGTGTCTTTTCACAATGCCCTGGATGTAAGAACACGACCATGCAGTGTCCTTTCCCGCGTATGTTTTTTATGCGTTAATGAATTTTGAATGAGATTTAAAAATTTACTTAAATGATATATCCTCTTTGGCAGTAAGACATGTAAAATCTAATAAGGTCTAAGATCAGTATATGTGAACGAACTCATGCTTCATATTGGGTTAACTATAATTGAATACCTAGAAGGTTGGTGTTCGCACCATATTCATGTACGAAAACATTCTTATACGCTTCTATGATCGACACATGAATTCTACTGAGTTCAAAGACCTATGCTACCGAGAGAGACTCAGTGG
The DNA here is from genome assembly GCF_013358625.1 of Macadamia integrifolia. Lineage (NCBI taxonomy): Eukaryota > Viridiplantae > Streptophyta > Magnoliopsida > Proteales > Proteaceae > Macadamia > Macadamia integrifolia. The sequence continues at coordinate 17,796,838 of NC_056557.1, forward strand.
AGTACTTGAGTTGATCACAAGAGTGTACAAGAACATTCTTCTACGTAAATGTGATCTGGATTTTAGATTCAGATTGGAGGGTTTCCGATTTGATGCCAGTTTTTGAAAATGGATAGTTAAACCACAAAAAGTGAAGTGAGCCATTTTCTGGTTCAATATTTATTCTGGTTTCTAAAATTAGGGTTTTAATAAGAATGAAATACATATCTTTTTGAAACTACTATAATACCCCAAATCATGTATTAGGGGTGTAAGTTTGGACATGATAGCTCGAACCCGTCTGAGCCCGAATTATATTTAACCCGGTTATGAGGGTCAACTTGGTCCAACCCGACCTAACACTGACCAACCCAGCTTGGCCCAACTTGGCCCATTTTTAACCCTAATCTATTATTATGTATAGTAATGGTGTGATATGTTTATTAATATTGTTTCCTTTCCCCTTGGCAACCGTTACACAAGCTGTTTGTATGACTTCAACCCATATCATGTGTTACACAAGCCACATACTCTCACCTATTGAGCTAAGATGGCCAAATGGCCAAATTATTTCACCTCTTTTCTTTACATAGGCTGTCTTTGTGTCTCTTGTCATGTATTGATATGAACTTTAGATACAATAGCTGTCACGCCCTGTTCACACAGAACCGGACCGGTGACCGGGTTAACTCCAGTTAACCCAAATCTGCCAGGATCATCTGATACAGTACCCAACCACAGCATACACACATCTAAAATAAACATTCAAAAGTTTAGCGGAAGACTTAATTTACCTGTAAATACCCCCAATATACTTGATACCCAAATTGTAGTATATAGATAAATATATGTGGACCCGCAGGCATGATATTTACACAAAAAGAATAATAATTCACGAATCAAGTACACAAAAATGGGTCATCAAAAGAATCAAAAAGTAAAATTCTGTACGGCGTTAATACTGCAGTCCCGCAGCATAGCCCTCGCACGCGCAATCCGTACCGTGTTCATACTCCTCGGGGACCCACCAATCCTCATCGGGGAACTCAACTGTGGGGCCCAACCTCTGATCTTCAGGCGGGTGACCTGCAGAATCATCTAAAAGAGGTGTACACGTGGGATGAACTCACTAGCTCAGTAAGTGAAAAGAAGGATCACACAACAATCACATCCATATGCACTATATGCTATGCAATTCATTTTAAACCTCATCCACCTAAACATTACTAAGTCTTTGGTTTAGTGCTACTACAACCACAGTGCGCATGTACTCCAGGTACGAGCCGCGAACTCCATTCCACGATACTCCCATAGTGCTGTCGGAGAAGGCCCACCGTAAGTACTCAAAAAAGTAAAGCATGTCGACTACCGACTCTCAACATAAAAGTAAATGACAGAAAGTAAAGGTGCTGACTCCAGCAATTTAAAAGCAGTACGATTGGCCCTCTTGAATATACCACCGAGGTTGCCGATTGTCCTAATGACCAGCCGGACGTATGTCTAACCGCCACAGTGACCCGACAATCGCGACCACTGCTTCCTCCCAAATGATAACCCAACACCTCAACCCCTGTTGGGAAGGGTCGTAGCACGGGAAGATGACAATCCTAAACCGCATGCTCCTATATGACATAGTACGATTGTATAGTGCCACCGCGTCCCATTCCACGGGCCACCAATGCCCTCGTTTTCAAGTCGACCATGGCATCTAGTCTAATAATGCACCATGCACAATGATCCCATCATTCATCACATAAGCACATCATCATTTAACATTTAGAAAGTAAAACACAACACACATGTCATATTCATATGAGGATGGCTAAGCTACACATAGTTTGCATGATGACATGACTAGTATAGATACAATTGAATGAATGCCAAACAAGCCTTAAAATAAGGCCAAACGTCCTCTCCCCACTTACCTGTTGTGCACAAAGACTTACGCCCGGTACAGGTGAGATCCGACGCGAGAAACGTAAATTTTGGTGAACCTATCATAAGTGAATGGGGTTAGCATTTCACCACTTTGGGGTCAAAACCAACAAGATTCGATGGTTAAATCATGTTTAGAATCGTAAAAGAAGGTTACACGTCCGTTTTGGGTCCATTCGGACACAAAAATCACGTTGGGAGCCTCTCGGGTGGGTCGGATAGCCAACCTGTAACGGCCCACCGGTCATGATCGGTGGGTAGGTCGGCCCATCGATCAGCCCACCGGTTGGCCCCAAGGGCTTGCCCTCTCAGGCGGGTGCCCTCAGGCGGGCTATGCGGCCCACTGGTCTTAGCCCACCTGAGAGGATGAAAAAATTAGTTTTTTGCTGAAACTTTTCCTAACCTTTGGGGAATCAAATAGAGCTTTTTCAATCACATTTTTCACACATTCAAGGTCTTATAAGATGATTCTAGCCTAGATCTAAGTTAGATTTAAGGATTGGGAAGCCATCTAACCTTCTTTGCTCAAGAACTCTATCAAAACCCCAAAAATCACTTCTTTGCTCAAGAATCACCAATGCTTCTCCCACCTTGTAAACACTTCTTCAAATCTTTCAAAATCAACACGTAGACCATCTATTAAACCTTAGATTCATCATCTCAAGTGGGATTTACAAGATATCAAGGAACTCTACCCAAAACAAGGATTTTACTTGGGTTTGGTGAAAGTTTAAGAAACATAGCCTTTGCTCACCTCTGGTCGTAGATCTCGTGTTGGGGATCACTCTTCTGGCATCGGAATGGGAAGATCGAACCTTGGCACCGCTTAAATCCCTTTCTTCTTCCTCTTCCTTCCCTTTTCCTCTTCTCCGTTCTTTTTTTCCCTTCTTTTCTCTCTCCTCTTTACTCTTCTCACCAAACTCCTTAATGTAATAAATGAGAAAATGAAAAACACAATAATGTTATTTATACTTTCTAAAACAACTAGTAACTACATAGGTGGGTCACTCCCACCTGAGGGCCGAAAATGGGCAAACAAGTGGGTTTTTGATGGAATTCGACTCTCGGCATAAGGTATATTATACGTATGCGCTTTACGATATGGCTACTTACCAGCATTACCCGTACATGGCCTTATGATACATGCACGTGCACGGCTTGGGTACACCCGTCTCCTCTGGCACTGACTCAAACTTGTCTGGCCAACCTGTGTTCAGAGTCACCCTTGCCATCATTGTCCATAAGGAACCTGCCTTAACCCTCTCTGGTTCGGGTCCTGCATGGTTAAATCGGGTCAACCGTGTAATTAGACCGGGTTTAAAAAGTAGAGTATCACAATAGCAATCATGGAAATTTAGCCAAAATTTGGCCTGTCTAGTTTTTGAGAGATGTCGTGATACCGGGCGATTAAAAAATCTATCTTATAACCATTGACAACTTTACTTACTACAAATTTATGGATTAGGGGTGGACAATGGCTGACTATAGTTTAACATCTCCCCACCCTCTTTTTGTAAGTATAGGCTTAACATTTGTGACATTTTGTAGGAAAAAAAAAAATATACAAGATCAATCATGGTCAACCTAGGCCAACCCTGAGCTATGTAATATTGGGCCTAAGTGTGAACCCAACAAGGTTGGATTGGGCCTGAGTTGAGTTTTGGAGACCTAAGGTGAAACCTGGTCCAATCCGGCCCTCTTTCAACCCTATCATGTACAATATTTTCTTAATAAAACAAAAAATATATAATATATGGTTTTGTTGTTTCCCAAGGCTAGCTTGTTTTCATGGGAAAAGGTAGGGGTGTCAATCGGTCGGTTCGGTTCGATTTCGATCGGGTTGAATCAGTTTCGGTCTAGGAATGATGGTGACCAAAATCAATCCGTTAAGGAACTTTGGGTTTCAGTCGGTTTTGATTTTGCTATGGTTTGGTTTCGGATTTTTTTTTTTTTTTCAATATCGGGTTAATACCGATTTAGACCAATTTTATTATTAGGCTTGAACTATAATGAAATTTTACATTTATAACTTGTAGTGACAAGATTTGATGGGAAAAAAAAAAAACACTTTAAATTTATGATTAAATCATGGTTTATCATTTTAAGGGAAAGATAACTAATTTGAAACCAATGGATAACAAACTACTAAGAATATAACTAATATTGAAATCACAAAACGAACCCTATTATCCAATCATTCATTTAACTATCCAACTAGTTTTGCATAGTGAAGCATTATTACAATGTACAAATCAATTTCTCTATTCATAAACCTCATATTCAATGATTTGTAGCAATTCCTTACAATAAAAAATATTCTCACTAATATTGTAAAAAATGGATTGTCGATTCACCAATTTATATTCTCATAATCATTTATTTTTATATCGATTTCATTCGGTTTGGTTATTGGTTGGTTCGATTTGAATCGATTTTCAATCGATTCCAATATATCTCAATTCAAAACCAATCCAATAAGAATTGGTTTGGTTTGATTCAGATATTTTTGGTCGGGTTCAATCAATTTTATCGGCTCGGACTAGGTTTTGACACCCCTAGGAAAAGGAATAAAAGAAAAGTTTCACTATACGCCATAATTTCTTGATGGAAAAGAAACCATAAAAGGTAATATGACCCCAATAGAACACATGAGATTGTGGAATGATTATTTATCCGAAATGAAAACTAGAAATTCCATCATTATTGATGTTTCCTCATGCCATTTCGTTGGTTACTTTAGCCCCCAGCTATTTTTTAATTTTTTGGTAGAAAGCCCCAAGCTATTTGACAGACCCTATATATAATCAGTGCAAGGCTGCTAAAAAGAAAGGACACCGAAAGTAAGGAGGAAGAGCCAGAAGAGGAATGGAGAGAGGATTATCACTTCAGCCACCCCCATTCTTTAACTCCTTGTGAAGCTCAATAACATGAACAAATCAAGTGTTCAGGTTGTGAATTACCCCCAAGGGATTGTCTGGTTTATTGTATGGGTGCTCTCAGAGTAGATACTTTCTCCATGAACAATGCGTAAACACAGGCCGATGGATGGGGCACCAATCTCATCCCAAGCATCCCCTTACCCTTCTTCCCAAACCAACATAACCTGACGGCTCATTCCAGTGTAATGGGTGTGCTTCCATTGGTAAAGGATTTAGCTTAAGCTGTGCCAAATGTGAATTTGATCTGCAACTTCAATGTGCCAATTTTCCTCTCTCCATAGTCGCAGAAAGATCACCCCAAACATCCTCTATCTCTCTGGTTTGAATTCCCTTTTGATGACGACTCCAAGAGTTTTCTGGTGTGATGTTTGTGGTCGTCTCGTTGACAGGGGATGCTGGATCTACTATTGTCATGAGTTTGACTATGGAACCCACTTGGGTTGTGCCATATTTGATGCAGGAGAAGCTTCAAACAAGCCTTCGAGCAATCCGGCGAACCTCGGTGCTGAGAAACCAATGGAGACCCCTATTCGAGCACTTGGCGGTGGCGGTGTTCTATCAAGGAAAGATGAAGAAGAGGAGCAAGCATTGAGGAAGCAAGTGGTGGATCAGATGAAGGATACTGAACTTGAGATTGCTTGGCTTCAAAATCAGTATGCTAGCTATATTGCACAACTGATGAATTGGTCTCATTGTTAATGACTTATCTATGAACGGTTTGAATGTATGTGACCATCTATGAGTAAATCTTGATCTTCAAAATGTTCTCATTAATATAATCTAACAAAACATATGCCTGATTTTGGATTCATGATTCTGTAAGTACTCTTGCAATGCTTCTTGGCTATTTCATTATGTGGCATTTACACACACAGCTTCTCAAATGTCTGTAATTATTACTTTGAGATGTTCCATCTTTTGTGTTTCTGCCAATGCTTACAATTTCTGTTGTTGCTGTTCCTGTAAGTTGATAAGCTTATAATAGGCTCCCTTCTTCTTCTCTATTAAAGTAGAGTGGTTCCCTTGTTCTATGATCTTTCCATTTTGCAAAACTGATATGTGATCTGCGTTTTGGATGGTAGACAACCTATGTGCCACCATAACCGTTGTTCGATTCTTCATTAGCCTGTCAAGGGCTTGTTGAACGACACGCTCAGACTCCACATCGAGAGCGCTGGTAGCCTCATCTAGAAGCAAGATTGCTGGGTTCTTGAGCACTGCTCTTGCAATGGCGACCCGTTGCTTCTGGCCACCTGATAGTTGCACCCCTCGCTCTCCTACTTTGGTCAAGTAGCCCTCAGGGAGGCTACTGATGAAGTTGTGTGCATTAGCAAGCTTGGCAGCTTCAATGATCTCTGAGTCAGATGCTCCATCTCTGCCATAAAGAATGTTTTCATAGATTGTCGTGGCAAAGAGAGCTGGCTCTTGTTGCACAAGGCCAATGTGTTTTCGAAGGGACTTGAGTTTGAGTTTCTTGATGTCTTTTCCTGCAGGAATCCATGGCACCTCATGTTTAGAGAAAGGCTTAACCATTCAAGTTAAAAATTTTCATTCTTATACGCAATATATACCATATTCCTTCATATTTTCAGACATTAGCCTGCTTCATTGTTTAACCTTTTCATGATTTTTCCATTCTTAAAGGTCACTGATCTATAAGTACAAAGGCATACCAGAGTGAGGCACCGTGAATGCAGTTGTGATTAGGCCAAACTGGCTCCAACCCATGAAAGAAACCATCTAAAGTGTAGGAAATGCTTACCATCAACCATCACCTTCCCTGCTGTTGGATCGTAGAACCTCAGTATAAGGGAGAGCACAGAGCTCTTACCAGACCCACTAGACCCTACTAATGCCAGACTCTTCCCCACTGTTACTTTGATATTGAAATCTTTGAAGATTATGATGTCTGGCCTTGAGGGGTAACTGAATTCAACATTTTTCAATTCTATTGTACCCTCTACCGTTGTCACTTCCTCTCCAACATCCCCCGCAACCTCTGTCTTCCTGTCCAATACATCAAAGATTGAAACCAACATCTGGGTACCTTTTAGAAGGTCTGGTGCCATTGCTAGTGTTTCTCCCATTGCCAATGCTGTCACAATTAAAACCATGAATGTTTTTATCACCGATTTAAAGCTGGAGATTTCCTTCCCCATCAAAACAGAACCATACCTGCGCAAATTTTCTTATAACTTTAGGCCTTAAATCTTTTGCAGTTGGTACTATACTAACTACAGTAAGTAATTAACCAAACTTTTATACTGTTCTGCAAGCCCGACATACCACAACGCTAGGCCATAGGATGAGAAGATGAAAAATTGGGAGACACCAAATGCAATGCCGGCGATCTGGCCACGACGGAAGGAGAGTTTGGAGGGCTCTTCAAGCTCGCGTGCATATAGATCAATTAGCTTATCCTCAGAACAGAATGCGGCAATGGTGCGAATGTTGCTCACTGCCTCGCCAGCAAGCATGTTAGCTTTGAGATAAGCCTTGTTCAGGTCACCACCATAACCTTTCAGGAAGAGTTTCTGTAACATATATTTAGGTGTTACAGATTTAGGTTCTTGTGCTAATTAGAACAGGATTTAATGTGAAGTCATACAATGCATAATATGATCAACAGCTAAACAAGAGGATGAGAAAAAGGAGAAACCTCACTGATGTGACCGCTAACGATCAGAGGATATGTGGCAATGACCACCAGTGTGACCCTCCAATTCAATAGGAAGCCAATGATGAATGAGGTAATAACCAGAAATATATTCTGTAAGAGAATTGTAGATCGATCGACAGCCATTCCTCGCAATAGAGTTGCATCAGTTTCTAGGCGTGATGAGAGCATTGAACTTGTGTTGCTTATGTCATCAAACCATCCAATTTCATTCCTCAAGATGGCTGCAATTAAAGATAAAGAAGGATTAAGTTCAAACATAAGTGCAGGGCACATGGAAAAGAGAGATTAAATAGACACTCATCGGATGCAATCTTAATCACCCAGGTGATTTGGTTCAACTTCCGGAAATTGAAGATATGTTCTTAATTTTTTCTCTTGAAGGTATGTTCTTAATTTTTTCTCTAGGAATTCTTGCAGTTATAAGAAACCGATCAACTGTAATCAATGCCTACTTCTCTATTTACTGAGGCACTGGTTTGTGAAATTCTAAAAGACAGATTGAGTTTGTCTGACTATGTCTATGTCTGTGATCATCTTTCATGATTGGAATGCGATAGTTATACCTGCAAACATCTTCTCTCTCACCCGCAGAGTTAGTCGCTCTCCGATAATTCCAAAACTAAGGTGCTCAATGGTGTGAAAGATGACGGTCAAAACAGCACCCCCACAAAAGAGAAAAGCAATCTTCCTGACTTCTCTGCGTGTTGTGTCCCAGTCCATGTAATAGGAAACAAGAGCATCCGTAACCCCAAGAGCAAACAGTGGCATCTGGGCACCAGCAAACATTGCACCAATGATGCCAGACACCCCATAGAACCAGTCAGGAGCCACCATGGAATATATGCTTCTCCATGAAATTCTCTTCAGTTTTATTGTCTCAGATTCATCAGCAGAGCAGCGACCTAATGATAATTCCTTTTCAGATTGGAAACTGGCCCGAAAACTTGAGGCCGTGCTTGATAGTTCACAAGAAAGCTTCATACTGCCAGAACAAGAAAGCAGATAACAGTGACACTCTGTATCTAATTGATGGGATATAGACCCAATTTTGCTCTGTTTATGTGATTCTAAAACTTTGTGAAATATTCTAATAGTGGTGATACTAATAGTTAGTATCCACCAATGTGATGATCCTTTAATCTGTTAAGAGTTTTGCGTCAATGGATAGGAGTACCTAAGATGTCGTCCCATGACCGGGCCTTGTGAAGCTTGACGCTGCAAGGGAGCTTTCTCTTGGAGCTGCACAAGTGTTGCATAAGCACCATTTGGGTTTGAAATCAGCTCTTCATGGCTCCCTGTTTCAACAATCTTCCCTCCCTGGACAACAGCAATGATATCTGCATTCCTAACTGTAGAGAGCCGATGCGCCACCACAATAGTGGTTTGTCCAACCATGACACGATCTAGTGCCTCCTGCACACTCTTCTCAGATTCAGCATCAAGTGCACTTGTTGCCTCATCAAGGAGAAGTATTGAAGGATTCTTTAGAATCGCTCGAGATATCGCAATTCGTTGCTTCTGTCCACCAGATAATTGTACCCCTCTTTCACCAACCTGTGATCATACAAGTGAGGTGTTGCATAATATCCATTGAATATGGTAAAAAATTGACGACTAAAGAGCAGAGGAATACCTGAGTGTCATATCTATCAGGAAGGTTGTTGATGAAAGAAATGGCCCCAGAGAGCTTTGCAGCACGTGTTATCTCTTCGAGTGTGGCGTCATCTTTGCCATATAGGATGTTTTCAACAATTGTTGTGGCGAAGAGAGCAGGCTCCTGATTAACTAACCCAATTTGACTCCTAAGCCACTTGAGTTGAAGATCTCTAATGTCATTACCATCTAATAGTATCTCGCCACTGAAAGGCTCATAGAATCTTTCGATCAGTGAGATCACCGTGCTCTTCCCAGAACCACTTCCTCCAACAAGTGCCACGATTTTCCCCGATGGTATGTCGAGAGAAAGCTTATCAAAGATCACTACATCAGGGCGAGATGGATAACTGAAACACACATCCTTAAATTGTATATGCCCCTCCACTTTTCTGAGTGTCCTGCCCACTTTTGAGCTGACATTGCTAACTGTATTTCTCTCTATCATCTTGAAGATGGGGTATGCAGCTGCTCTTGCTTGGGCAAAAGTTGAGATGTTTGGGCCAGCTAGTCCCAGTGACCTGAGAAGGATTCAAGTCTTCTTTGCTCAGTAATGTTGAAACAATTGATTTAAATTTGATTTATTATTATCTAGTTTACATTGAGATTCAATCAGTTAAATATAGTTAATACTGCTGCCACAAGGCCATAGATTTAAATTAGCAGTGATTTACGGGGCTTACAGTCCGGCTATAACGACATTGAGCATGGTGGTGAAGGATTTTCCACCGTCTGCTATCTCCTTGTGGACAACAATGCTAGTGAACCATGTGAGAAGTGACCATGACAAGAAGAGAACACAGTGCAGAGAACCAAGTCCAATACCCTTGGCTAGTCCTCCCTTCTTCCCATACTCATAAGTTTTTTTGAGAGCCATCTTGTACGATAATACCGCCTTCTCTTCTCCAACAAATGCTTGAACCGTTCGAACGTTGGCAATAGCCTACACATTATATAGTACATGTAAAGTTCAATTCAGTACTACTGCTACATTGCCTGGCTATAAGATCACAGGTTTGGCTGAAGCTTAATGTGATTCTTATAAAGCAACAAACCTCTTCCGCAATTTCACCAGCCTTGACATAGGATTTCCTCACTCTAGCAATAAGACCAGTTGCTACATAAGCATAGATACCACCAGCAATGGCAATTAGGGGGACTATAGATAGGGTCACAAGACTGATCTGCCAAACTTGAGAGAACCCAATTGCAAAACCTGATAAAAAACGGCTTATGTAGTGCAAGAAATTCCCCACCTGCAAAATCATTTCTCTAAAATTAGTCATTGAAGTTTTATTTTTGTTTCTATTTATTTTGTGTATTCCAAGCAAAATTCCCCCATCCCAATTCAACCCTCTCTGATCTCTGCTATCATCAGCAGGAGATCTTACCCTCCAAGCCAGGGGTGGCACCTTAAATTACTGTTGTTCTTGAAAGCTGTCACATTCTTTTGATCACCCCTTGTCTTATTCCTATGGACTCCATTATATAGAGAAGAGGATGGTGTGGGATATTGTCAAAGTGGACTATTTTCCGAAAAACTGACGACTGTTGTCTTCCATCGATTAATGGGAATGTCACCTATTAACAAGAAGTTGTCTATAGTTTTTAGTCATTGGAAAGGGAGAAATTAAAATGAATTATGAACCCACAACCAACCTTGGGAGAGTTCAAACAACTTGTTACTTCATGTTTGAGAGAGGAGGTGAGGAAAGAGATAAAGGGCAGAAAGAGGGAGACGGAGAGGGGTGTAGGGAACCAAGGTTTCATCCCTTTCAGGGGATGCAGAGACAGTAACTCTGCTCTGAAACCCCTTCTGTCAATGAAGCAATACTAGTGGTTGTCTCAGATCATAAAAACCACGTGAAAATGATAAATTCACAATTAATTCTCTCTTTCATGGCACAGTCAGGGCTGGTCCATCCATGTGTGACATAAAAAACTCATTTGGATTTTCATTCAAATTCCTCCTCATTGGATCTGAATTTCATTAAATGGCCTCTCTTTTTCAAATGTAAGAATTCAAAATAGACCCAAACTAATACCAACTAAATTTAATAAGATCACAGTTTCATTTCAAAAAATAAAAATAAAATAAAAAAATAAAAAATAAAAAAACCCATTTTCACGAGGGTGTGTTTGGATTTTTTTTTATCATGGACTTTTTTTTGGTTTCATACCTTCTCAGAGATGGCATCTTGAACTACAATTATATCACTGGTGATTGCAGAGATCACTTCTCCAGTGGAAGCTTCAGTGTCAAAGAGGCTGATATCTTGATTCAACATCGATTTCAAATACGCTAATCTCATCTTCGCCACTTGCCGCTCTCCAGTATGCATCCAACAAGCAACCTCTACAATAGTATCCAAACAGACCTCACTAATTAATTAGTCAAAATTTTCAACTTTAATTACTTAATTCCGTAGTATACTTAAAACCCATTCAAATTCGTACCAACCCATGAAGAGAACATCACAGCAATGCTCAGATAGACGAAATCCAACGAGTACTGAACCAAATAAACAGAATTAATTAAAGTTATCTAATCAAATCAAACTTAAATCTAATGATGATCTCTAATAATAATCACAAATCATCATACCTTGGCTACTTTATGTGAAACAGAGGCTGGGAATAGGTAAGCAATGCCTATGATGTTTATAAGTTTACCAAAGAAAATGAAGAAAACAGGAACTGAAACTCCATGAATACAAGCACCAATGGATCCTATGAACATTAATATGTAATCCTGTAAGTCTGCAAACGCAAAAAGCTTCAGGAATGGAACTTTATGGCTTTTCTGCTGCTTCTGTTCTTCTTCTTCTTTTTCACCTTCTGAATCCTTCTTTTTCTCTTCTTTGGCATTGTCACAGGGAGCACCTTGGAAGCTCATCTTGGCAAGAGAGAGAGAGAGAGAGAGAGAGAAGTGGTTGACACTTAGAAGGGTTGTTTGAGAGTTACCAATTTCTGCAACTTGGAGGGCTGGAAGGGGCAGAGGACATTAAGTAGTGTGGCTAACAACAAAGGTGACTCAGTTACGCAGGTGGAGAGCTGTGAACATTAAGTATTGAAGAGGAGAATATGATGGGTTCAATCTTGTGTTGCCACATTAATCCAGAAAATGAAATGTGGTTGAAAGGACAGATTTATGAGATGAGAAAAACAGGAAGGGTTGTGACTATTCTTACTGGTGAAGGAGAACTCTCGCCATTATTAAATATGAAAGATGAGGAGACGGTTGGGAGGGAAGGGGTTAGGCTGGAGACAGTAGTTTGCATTAAATGCTTTGTGGCTTTGGACTTTAGGCTCTCCGACCTTGATTAGGTTGGCAAGGAGTCATCTTGGGGAAAGTTACCCTGTCTAAATATAAAACTGACCTGTAAAATTAGGGATGTCAAACCCAACATTGACCCGAGAGAACTGATTAGGTGTGATACCCTACTTTTAAAACTTGGTTTAATTATACGGTTGACCCGGTTTAACCATGCAGGATCCGAGCCAGAGAAGGTTAAGGTGGGTTCCTTATGAACCATGATGGCAAGGGTGACTTTAAACACAGGTTGGCCAGACAAGTCCCAGTCAGTGCCAAAGGAGACGGGTGTACCCAAGCCATGTACATGCACGTATCATAAGGCAATGTACGGGTAATGCTGGTATGTAGTGGTATCCTAAAGTGTATGCGCATAATATATCTTGTGCCGAGAGTGAGATACATGCCGAGAGTCGAATTCCATCGAAATCTCAATTGTTGGCTAAGTTTCGACCAACAGGTGGGCGGTCACAGGCGGGTGAATCCGCCCACCTGAGTGACCCACCCATGTGGTTACTAGATATTCTCTAAGTATAAATAGTACTTATTGTGTTTCTCCTTTTCTCATTTAATGCATTAAAGAGTTGGTGAGAAGAGTAAAGAGGAGAGAGAAAAGAAAGGAAGAAAAGAGAACGAAGAAGAAGAAAGGGAAAGAAAGAAGAGGAAGAAATGATTTTAAGCAACGCTGAGGTTTGATCTTCTCATTCCGACACCGAAAAAGTTATCCCCAACACGAGATCTACAATTTGAGGTGAGCGAAAGCTATACTCCTTCAATTTTCACCAAACCCCAAGTGAAACCCTTGATTTGGGGAGAGTTCCTTGAGATCTTGTAAATCCCACTTGAGATGATGAATTTAAAGTTTAATAGATGGTCTATGTGTTGATTTTGAATGTTTGAAGAAGTGTTTACAAGATTTGAGAAGCATTGGTGATTTCTTGAGTTAAGAGATGATTTTGAGGTTTTGGAAGAGTTCTTGAACAAAGAAGGTAAGATGGCTTTTCAATCCTTAAATCTAACTTAGATCTAGGTTAGAATCATCTTATAAGACCTTAGATGTGTGGAAAATGTGATTGGAGCAGCCCCATTGGGTTTCCCCAAGGTAGAGGAACGTTTCAAGGAAGAAAACAAATTTTCGCCCCCACAGGTGGGCGAAGACTGGAGGGCGAAGCCGCCCACCAGAGGGCGCCGGCTTGAGGGGGCAAGCCCTCGGTCCCCACCAGCAGGCGGGGACCAGCGGGCGAAGCCGCCCACTTGAGGGGGCCCGTCGGTTCAATCGGCGGGCTATCCAACCCACCTGTGAAGACCGGTGGGCGATGACAGATGGGCTGTCTGGCCCACCGGTCGGATTTTTGAGCCCGAATGGGTCCAAAACGGATGGGCAACAATCTTTTATGATTTAAAACATGATTTAAACATCAAATCTCGTTAGTTTTGACCCCAAAGTGGTGAAATGCTAACTTCATTCACTTATGATAGGTTTCACTAGAAACTTACGTTTCTCGCGTCGGATCTCACCCGTACCAAGCGTGAGCTTTTGTACACAACAAGTAAGTGGGGAGAGGACATTTCACCTTATTTTAAGTCTTGTTTTGTACCATTAAATTGTATCTACTAACCATGTCATCATGCAAATTATGTATAGATTCATCATCCTCGTATGCCATTCGTGTGCATTTGTTTGTGCACCACCTGAGAGTGGCACTTTTGACTTTGAGAGTATGATGACTAGTATGAGGGCCTTGAAAGATGGGCAAGATCAGCTTTCTGAGAAGATTAGATGAGAGTGCTACCAGAGAGAAAAATATCTTGGAAAGGCAGGCTACATTAGAGAATTCCTTCTTAAGATTGAGCGAGGATTTGGACACAATGGTCAATGCTATTTCAGCGGATTTTACCCGACTCCGGAGGGATGTGCAACTACTGAATTCAAGGTTTGATTACTACGACCGTCTGCTCAATGTTAGATTGAGGCCTAGGAAGGATGGAGTAGTAGAGCTAGATGATGACGAGGGTCTCTGAAGACTTAGCTTGCCTATCCTAGTTAGTTTTTTACTTGTCTCTATGTTGTTTATGTGTTTATGGTGGACTATATATATATATATATTTTTTCTGCTTGACAAACTTATTATAATTCGGTTGTAACAACGTTAGTTAGCCTTTGTTGATTATGCTTATTTATATATGTATGTTGTCTATCAGGTGCTTTTATTTGAAAATTTTGGAAAATCTTGTTTTAGCGTTGTTATGTTGCAGAAATTTTGTCAAATCCATACTCGATGGGTTATGAAATCAAATAGCTAATCTTTTATTTATTCCAAGCAAGCTTTCTCTAATGCATGCCATGAAATGCAATAATTAAATGCAACTATTTTTTTTTCTTTAGCTTTTAATTCTTACAAGTGTCTTACATTTACCCACCCCACTTCCTATTATAGACTCTACGGGGTCTAACTGGTATGCTCTAAGTGGATAGAGTATCACGCTTTGATACCGCCGTTGTCACACCCCGTTCACACATAACCGGACCGGTGACCGAGTTAACTCTGGTTAACCCAAACCTGCCAGGATCATCTGATACAGTACCCCACCACAGCATACCCACATCTAAGATAAGTGTTCAAAAATTCAGCAGAAGACTTAAATTACCTATAAATATCCCCAATATACTTGATACCCAAATTGTAGCTAAGTATATATGGGCCCGTAGGCATGATATTTACACAAAAAGAATAACAATTTACGTATCAAGTACATAAAAAGGGGGGTCATCAAAAGAATTAAAAAGAAAAATCCTGTACGGTGTCATTACTGCGGTCCCGCAGCACAACCCTCTCACATGCAATCAGTATCATGCTCATATTCCTCGGGGATCCACCAATCCTCAACGGAAAACTCGACAACGGGGCCTGACTCTTGATCTTTAGGCGGGTGACCTGCAAAATCATCTAAAAAAGGTGCGCACGTGGAATGAGCTCACTAGCTCAGTAAGTGAAAAGAAATACCACACAACAATCACATCCATATGCACTATATGCTATGCAATTCATTTTAAATCTTATCCACCTAAACAACATTACTAAGTCTTTGGTTATGTGCTACTTACAACCATAGTGCGCGTATGCCCCAGGTACGAGCTGCTAACTCCATCCCGTGATACGCCCATAGAGTTGTCGTAGAAGACCCACCGTGAGTACTCAGAAAAGTAAAGCATGCCAACTACCAGCTCTCAACATAAAAGTAAATGACAAAAAAGTAAAGGTGCTAACCCTAGCAATTTAAAAGCATTACGATTGACCCTCTTGAATATGCCACTGAGGTTGCCGACTATCCTAATGACCAACCGAGTGTATGTCTAACCGCCACAGTGACCAGACAACCGCAACCATTGCTTCCCCCCAAGTGATAACCTAACACCTCAACCCCTATTGGGAAGGGTCGTAGCACGGGGAAATGATAATCCTAAACCGCATGCTTCTACATGACAAAGTAAGATTGCATAGTGCCACCCCGTCCCATACCACGGGCCACTAATGCACTCGTTTCCAAGCCGACTGCGGCATCTAGTCTAATAATGCATCATGCACCGAGAGAAAGAAATAGGCAAACCACTCATGTACGACAAGATAAAAAGTGATACCAATAGGGAAACGGGATGAAACATCATACAAGAGGGGTGGGGAGGTCATTTTAAAGAGGAGAAGAGAGAGATAGACACAATGATGTTAGCTTACAGTGCACCAATGGTATGCCCAGTCTTTTTCCAATAAATTATCAAATAATTTATATAATTAAATTATATGATAATTACTAAAGTTGGCTGTTCGAAAATTTTCACTTCCCCAAAGTTTCCTTTCAGGCTTAATAGTTTTCTTATTTTCTTTGAAATCAAGAAAATTCAACAATATTTTTACTGGGCTATTCTTCCAATAATGATTTTCTTGTGATGGATAGAACACTATGACTTGGCGACCACACCCAAGTCGCCCTCCCCTTATAAGACCCCCTTTGTGAACACAAGACTACTCAAACATGAGCTCATAAGAAAGTTTCTCTTTGGAGCCCACGGCTTCATTACTTCATAAAATGACCTCAACCAACCAGCCCTTCTTATTCTTTTTTCTAGGTGCTGTCTTCACCTTCATGTTATTTTACTGAAGCTTGATCTCAATTTTAATGTAGAAAGTACTGGTGATTTTCATTTTTTCCTAAAAATGAAGGTCCCCCACTCACCGATGAGAGAGGCATTAGCGGTTGTAAGGGGGCAAGTGGCCCAATACCCCAGGAGGTGTAGGGGGCATAGACCTCCGACTAAATTTTTTTTGGATTCGTTTATATTGAGCGTACTTGTACTTTCAGGGATTAGGTTTTCTCTATGCAATGTGCAAGAAGCTATATAGAAGGGGTTATCTCATAAAGAGATGTCACGGATTGAGGTTTGTAATTTCTTCATCGGAATAGTGGAAGCTCTGGTTATAGCTCAACCGTGGACGTACCTAATCTTGGGTGAACCAGATAAATCCCTGACACAGTTTAGGCTAATGAATCAATGCCAAACCTAGACCATCAATGTGCTCGTTGGAAGAAAAAAAGCCCAAATTTGGGACCAAACAAACTGCAACTTCGTTGCAAGTGGCCATGGCCTGTGCCAAACAAGTGAATGTGGGCTATTGCAATGTCTTGAACATGATACATGGATTGTTACCTCCTCAGTTGCTGTATTGTTTTAAAGCATACTAGGCTTAGTGTAAGAGGGTTGTACCATAGGCAAACACTACCTTAGCCTAGTGTGACAGCTTTGGCTTGAAGAGCCGGGGACACCGAGGGGAGAAGGTTTTGGGGTCAAACTCTATCGTATGCGAGTATGTGTGGATAGATATATGTACCTAAGAGTAGGTTGTCATTGGCCAATGGCACATGACAAGACGGACCAATATTGTTACAATTCAGGGAATGGGAGGCCCACTAACTATTCTCAATTCTTTAAGAGTGGGTACAAAGATGTTAAAAGTTACCCAAGATGCTCAGACCAGCAGGTACCTTCACTTGATTTGATGGGTACTGATTATAGGGTTGTGTGTTGTCTATGAAGCTCTAGAATTAATTCTCTAGTGGTATAGGATGCGAATGTTCTACTCCAACAAAGAAACTTTTCAATTGTTGGTTTTATTACCAAAAAAATAAATAAAAAATAAAGATAATCGTTGGTTTGATTATAGTAAATTAAGTAGATGTAAAGTGTTCTAAAAAAATGTGTCCCCACAACATAAAGAAAATGAAGAAATTTTCCCAAGGGTGGTGAATGGGTATTCATTCCCCGTGGTGCTTGCGGTGGGGCGTGGGGGTATTGGAAAAGTATTTTGGAAAAAAATGCTAAAAAATTCTATAGGGGTTTGTGAATCCTAAGAATAGGATGGTCAATGAAACGTCTTCTATGGGTGAAAAAAAATTTCTTCTTAATTATTTTGAGGGTAAAAGAAATATGGTCGAGTGACTCTGCACTGAACCATAGAGGAGGTGAAATGCCAATCCTTTGTTGATGCCACTGTGCACTCCCTCATTGGCCCTTGCCATGGTGAAGGGGCCACATGACTGCGTATTATTCTTCTTCCCTTATTTAATTACTGGAAAAATAAACCTATCGTTCTAGTGCATGAAATGCTCAAACACAGCAAATACGAAATGATCGAACTGCCCCCACCTGCTACTCCCATTTGGCATCTGCATCTGAGTTTCCTACAATTCATCATGTTTCTTTTGCCTTTTAAATAAAGTTCTACCCAATGGTAAAACATCTCATAGAAAAGTTTTTATAGCCAACTGAAATGGATATACTAGCACCCTCCCTCCCTTTTCATGACATGACATTTTCCTTATGTATAAAATGTTTTGTCACTCTTCATTGATATGCTCCCAAATGCCGTTTGCTTTTCCTAACTTATTTTATTTGATTTTACTTCTCCCTCTAAAATAAACCTAATAATCCCTAAGATCTTTGTAGTGTGACTGTGACAACCTATTAATCATGCAAAAGTTAAAATACCCTGTAATGGCATTGATGGGGTGACTGTTGGATTAGGAAATATAGTCCTTAAGAGTGGAAGTGGGTCCGACCTTGGCCAACCCAAAAAATACTAAGCGGGGCAAGCCCAATTGATGGCTGTCAATATCACCCATAGTTAGCAAATTCGGATTCGGGAATTATTAGGCCAAAGAATTATTCGGAATAATTTGATTGGTTAATTTAAGGGTTCGGTCAAAAAAGCGGTAAAAAAAGCGGACAAAATAAAAATCGAATTTGGATTCGGATTTGGTAATTATTCGAGTACAAAAATAAAAATCGGGCAAAAATTTTGGATGTTATTTTTATAATTTATTGTATCTATTTTATTTATTAAGTAATTAACTTGATATGTACACCTAAAAAGAGAAAATTATTGTAGTTCAAATATACAATACAGTAAAAAAACTAGGAAAAAGTTGTCATTGAGTGATGGAAGCAATGGTTACAGTAATTCAATTTCTAATGCATGTTTTAATGCTTCTACTAATTATCCTGTAGGAACATAAAAGTTCAAAATCACTTCATTCAATCTATGAGTCCATGACTCACCTAATTCCATCATTCATGCTTAAAAGGAAAAACTATTCTAAATAAAGCAAAACATCGACAAAAGCATAACAATAGTTATTACATCACCATAACTTAAGTACTCAACTAAATCATTATATACTATCTGGGGGTTGAGTCTCGCTCTCAGTAAAACTAGCACTTGCACCAAATAGCAAGTCTTCAGCAATGCTATCATCCACATCATCCAACAATCTCTCTAGCTCTTTATCAACGTCCTCAATGCTCTGATCAAAATCATTGACACTAATATTGTCAAGATTAATGGGTAACATGTTTTTCTGTTCAAGTTCACCCCTCTTTTCCATCATCAACGAATTCATTTTCACATAGACTAAATCATCTAACATCGCTGCTGACAATCTATTCCTCTTTTTTGTTTGTGCTGCTTCCCAGGCACTCCAATTTCTCTCACAAGCCAAAGAACTACATGGTTGGCTCAATATTCGAATGGCATACTTCTGTAAGATAGGAATAACATCACTTTGTATATGCCACCAAACCCCTGTCATTGGCAAAAATATATATATATATATATATAAATAAACAATTTTAAAGGACAAGTAATTTTTACATAAGAAACAATAAACTAAAAATTTTAAAAAGAAAGTAATTATTACACTTACGAGGATGACTAGTTTCCATCATCATCTTGGCACTGGGAGTAAAAAGAATGCTAGAATTCATGTGGTATACTGCCAGCTGTCCATAATATTCTCTCTTCTCATCTTATGGAACCACTATCTCACCAATGAAATTTGTTGCATCTTTCATTTGAGGAATCTTTTTGAATCTTTCACTAAAAAAATAAGTGGGGTTGAAAACAGCAGCTGCATAGTGAATGATACCTAAAATATTTTCATCTTTTCTATTATCAAAGATTTTCAAAATTTGGTCATACCGGTGGTCTTCCTCATAAAGCTTCTCCAATACCTCTCTTACTCTTTCTATTGCTTCATACAAATACCCTGATGTAGCCCCATCACCATCAACCAAACGGAGAACTCAAATGATTGGTTCCATAAATCTCAAAATCTCTTTTGAATCATTCCAAAACGACTCCCTTTGAATAGTATCCACTACTCGATCTGATTCAAAAGATCTCGAATTTCTTAGACTCCTTTACTCAGCTGATGCAACTAGGAATCTAAGCTTCTCTTCCACTTCAACAATTGACTGAAGGATTAAAAAGTTTGAAGCAAATCTAGTTTTGCAAGGATATTTTAGATCCTTGTTTGTGAAACTCCTCATCAACTGTAAGACAATTATTGACTTGTACAAGTAGTCAATAATTCTTTTCGTCTCATCAAAAATTTCTTGAACCCAAAAAACCTTTTCATAGATATACTTCAACATTAGATTGATACCATGGGCTGCACATCGAGTCTTAAACAACCAACGATACTTTTCAGTAAGCATATCAAGTGCACTTGAATAATTGGATGCATTGTCTGAAATTAGCTGAACCACTAAATTTAGGCCAATACTTTGAATCTCTCTGTCAAGAATATCAAATATATAAGAAACAATCAATCTAGCATGAGAACACTCCTCTCACTTCAAAAAGAGAGCAGCACCCGGGGAATAAGCAATCACATTAAGAAAAGAGCGCTTCTTCAAGTCAGTCCATGAATCAGACATGAATGTGCAACCAGTTTGCTTCCAAGAAAATTTTACTTCTTCAGCATATTTTTCAAGGTCATTTCTTGCTTTAGGAATTATTCTTCGACGAAGGGTTCCATAACTTGGAATAGGAACACTAAGACCATAACGGGCTGTGCACTTCACAAAATTGATGAAAGCATCCGATTGAACAACATTGAAAGAAATGTTATTTTTAATAAAAAGGTCACGAAGAGATTTCTCCCAAGTTGATTTGTCCATCTTAGGGATCATTTCCTCCATTGTGGACTGCCTTTGACTAGTTATAGTTAAAGGAGTCAAAGGAGAAGAACCAACTATACCCTCACCACTGATACAACTCTTCCGCTTTTTACTACTTGATTCAGAATTAATAGCAAGAAGAGCTTCTGTTTGGACATCATATGATACTTTCTCACAAGAGGCAACATCATGACCACTAACCTTAGCTAAATGATACTTGAGTCGAGTGACCCCTCCAAAAACTTGTTTTTCACAAAATTTGCATTTGAAATGTGAACTATCAAGTTGCTCAGCATGTTGCCAAAACTTATCTTTTTGTCTTCCCATTTTTCCTATTTGTTAAAAGTTGAAAAAAAAAAAAAACAACATAAATCATTTCATATAAACAAAAAAATATATCATATTAATAATTACATTACATAAGAAAATAGCCTCTGGATAATTAAAGAATCAAGTTTTCAAGTCCCACTAACATGCATAGCCTTTTACAATAGCATTGGTCATTTACACCTTATGATCATTTTCTGAATCAAACAAGAAGACCTTACCATAGTTTCATTAGCATGCATAAGACTATATAGAAAACAAAAGCCTGAAATTGTAACCAATCAACACTTAAAACTATTATCAAACAAATAACCCCATAAACTAAGACCCATCAACTGATTAGAGTCTAGAAAGGCCGAGACCCAAATGGAATGATGTTTAGACTCAATATGAGAGTATCTAACTAGCTGAATTTGAGCCATGAGAGGGAAAATATTTTACTGCATAGACCCACCAGATATAACATGAACCATTTGTTTGTTAGGGATATGCTCACACTCCTATAGTTGGTTTTGATGATAACAAACATATGAAGGTATGTGACAATTTTTCTTTAAGTATTGTTTTGTAGAGACTTCATATCAAAGATCGAATTTGGTGAATGAAACGAAGAAATGAAGATTGAAGTCATCAAATGAAGAGTATCAACAAGTTGGCATCAATGCTTGAAGAAGATAACATAAGAATTTAAGTTTCAAGATGTCAAGACATGAAGCTTAAAGACATGGAATTACAAACAAGAAGAAAAGAAGATAAAGTGCCAAAGAGTGGAAAGTTCAAGTGAAGAAGAAGACCACTAGGATAGATTGGTCACTTTTAATGTAGTTTATAACTTCCACATATATATATATATATATATATATGCACTCACCACATGCATGTGCATTACATCATACTAAAATGACCATAGAGCATACCTTGACCAAGTATGAAAAGTCTCTAAGTGGTGAGGAACATATTAGGAAAAATGTGTTCTAGTGAAATTCTGTGAAAACCATATTAACCTGACTCAAGGGTAATTTAGGCAATCTTAAAGTCAGTATCAGGAGATAAAACCTTCATAGAGGTTATAGGAAATTGAGTTTTAATTCCAACGCAACTGATCTCAATTCAATCCAAGGTCGGACCGAAAAGTTATGGTCAAAATACTGACGATTGGTCAGTATGATAGCATTCTGTCAAAACAGTCTGTCATGTTGGAGGTTGACCGGCTGAAATCCCCGGTCGATCGGAACTATCCGAGACCATAGGCGGTCGACTGGTAGAAAGTCCCGATCGACCGGTGACTGCCTGGAAGTGCCCCAACGGCTATATTTTACCTACAACGGCTCTTGGCGGTCGACCGGCTACCGATGGCAGTCAACCGGTGGACCCAGAATATGTCCGTTAGAGCATGATTCCCTGCCTAAAATGCTTCACTAAGTTCACTTATAAATACCTCTAATACTACTCATTAATGAACAATAAATCCCAACTTTAGAGAAGCATTATTTGAGCATTACAAGTGAGAATTGGTCTACACCATCTCTTGAGTTCAAGTTCTTCATTTTACATTCAAGAGGAACTCAAGACCATCTACAAGTCTTCATCTACATCTTGGCATTTACATTACAAACATCAAGAAGATTTCAAAAGGTGCATTCATTCTATCATCATTGCATATTTCATTTGCACCACACCGGAGGTAATTCTCTTTTATTCCACTTCTCCATTTTCTATTTTACATTAAGTCTAGACTGTACTTAGGCTTGTGTAAAGACCCTCTCATCCTTAAGAGATTGTAAGGATCCTCTTATCCTTAAAAGAGTGTAAGGTGCCTCTCTACCTTAAAGGAGATCTTAAGGTGCATCTCTACCTGCAAAGGAGATTGTAAATGTACCTCTCTGCCTGTAAAGGAGATTTGTAAGGATACTCTTATCCGTGAAAAAGATTGTAAAGGTTTTCTTCCCTACTTATCGTACTGAAATGGAGAACTAGTGGAATACCTTACAAGAGGATTCTTATAGGGAGTGGACTAGACTCAGATTGAGTCGAACCACTATAAATCTTGTATTGTGTGATTGTGCCTATTTTATTTATTCTGCATCATTTTTAACTTGCAATCACACTTGGGACCTCTACATTGAAAAAGGTTAATTTCCACTAGTATAACCTATTCACCCCCTCTAGATTATTTCATTGTTCTGGTTTTCACACATTGTAGCTACTACATCCCTATTGCAATTGTTGAAAAAGAACCACAAAATGAAACCAGATAAATTATAGTGTTTCTTGACATTATTGAATAGTACAGTTATAAAATGCAGAGAACAAGCAATTGCAAACATAGTATTGCAATCATGAAGTTGTATTTGAGTCTAGCATAACCAAGCACTGAAAATGATTACTCACAGGCTCACAGCCTCATAGTTTACAAAGAATATAAATGAATATTGGTTGGTCTATGAAAAAAAAAATACTAAAGAAAAAGCACATACTTAAAGAACTGAAGAACACATTTCAGATTTTACAGCTTGAACAAAACACTCATGAAAAAAAAAAAAAAAAAATTGAAGAACACATACCTGCAACCAGCAGAGAAGAGTCAATAAATGAATATTGATTGGTCTACGAAAAAAAATACTAAAGAAAAAGCACATACTTAAAGAACTGAAGAACACATTTCAGATTTTACAGCTTGAACAAAACACTCATGAAAAAAAAAAAAATTGAAGAACACATACCTGTAACCAGCAGAGAAGAGTCAAGAGACTCAAGTCTAAGTGACCGGAGTCACGATTCACGAGTCACGTCTACCGGAGTATCAACCTCTGAAACCAACCTTTGAAACCAACCTTTGAAGAAACCAACCTCTGAAGAAACCGCCGACCAACCTCACGGTTGAGCAACCTCCTTTAGTGCTCCCGAGCTCACATCGCCATGGCTTCGGCTGAATCTGTCCCAAAACCTTAAATCCCCTGTCTCAGGACTCTTTCCACCAATAACCTGCAACAAGAACCCATTATCAGAGCACAAGTATTTCATCTGTGAATGAGACAAGAAACTGATGCAAGTCGTAAGCATCAAAGCGCCAAACCCAGCATAAACAATCGGCACTCCTAGCCTCACGAGTCACACACTCACAATCATAGTTATGAGAAATAGATTGGGAAACAGAGCAATGGAAATTTGGGGGAGAAGCCAGCATAAACAATCGGCACCCGCCGCACCCCTGACCTCACGATCACGAACTCACGATGAAGTTATGAGCATTAGATTTGAAAACAGAGCAGCGGAAATTTGGGGGAGAAGCAAAACAAAGAAGTGGAAGTTTTGGGAGATTTTGGGAGAATGAAGAAGATGAGAAAAACAAACCCTATTCAGTTTTGGGCTTTGTTATTCGACTTTTTTTTTTTTTTTAAAGTGTGTTTGAACCGAATAATTAGGTTTAAATCGGTTTGACCCTATATATTCACGTTTTTAAATCAAATTAGAAAAAATCGGGATTTTTA
Source organism: Macadamia integrifolia (assembly GCF_013358625.1). Lineage (NCBI taxonomy): Eukaryota > Viridiplantae > Streptophyta > Magnoliopsida > Proteales > Proteaceae > Macadamia > Macadamia integrifolia. Next base: position 17,821,670 of record NC_056557.1, read on the forward strand.
CCAAATTTTATTTTTAATTCGGATTCGGTCAGAAATTTTCATTTAATTTAGAAAAATTCTGTTCGCACGAATTATTTGCGAATAATTCGGCGAATTTAATAACTATGATATCACCAAACCATAAAGGCAAAACCAGCCTAAGCCAGCCCAGACTCTATATTTAGTTGATTTCCAACGCTCTTCATTTATGATACCCTGAATTTGTAAATGAACACGCCAAGATCCAGTTATGGTTTTCTGGTTTGGAAATCAGACCGGCCAGCATATCAAACCGATTTAATTACAGCTGACCTTTTTATGGATTTGGTCTAAATGGACAAACCAGAACCTAGCTGCCCTTTCAAAACGATCAAAATGGTGGTTCACAGGACCATTTAGGGTGGGTTCTACCCCGCTAACCATCTGGTCTGGATTTTATAACAATGCATTGTACCCGGCCTAGCATTGCTCTCGTTCCGTTAATCTAAGGGTTGGACCGGTTTTAGTGTGAAAATGAGTGAAATCAAAAGATGCATCATTATTTCGGTTTCTTATTAGTTTAGTTTCAGTCCCGGTTTGATTTGGTATCGCAAAACACATCTTGAAACATGATCCAATAAGCACATATAGGTTTTGGTTTTGATACGTTTTTGGTTAGTGATCGAAATAGAATCAGATCGTTTACACTAAAATTGTAGAACCATTTATTAAATGATTCAGTTTTGGTTTTAAAATTGAAACAGTGACTCAGTTTTGATTTTTAAATTTAAATCACTGATAAACTATTAAACGGATTAAAATATACATAGTCAGTTTTAAGTAATTCAATATTAAATTTACATATATTTCAATAAAAAAATTAAGTTTATATTAAACAACTATTAAAATAATACATAAAGATAAACAATTCAATTCAATGTTACAATTTACATATACTTCATAAAAATTTTAAAGGTAAAGAAGTTGTCTAGATAAAAAATTAGAAAACATAAAAAAACCATTTAAAACTGTTTAAACCGAAACCATTTATTAAATGATTCGATTTTGATTTCAACTAAAAAAATCTTGCACTAAATTGAATCAAACCATCTACATCAGAACCAAATTGATTAACACCCTTAGTTTTGGTCAATTCGGACTACTTTTTGATACCCCCTACCCATTACCTTCCAACAAAAACAAGGGTATTTCAGTCTTTTGAAAAAATATCTCTCTCTCTCTCTCTCTCTCTCTGAAAATTTAGTCATGGGTGATTAATTGTTAACTGATAAAAGTAGAAAGCTAGAGAAACGCAGACCATAAGGAGAAGCCAATAGTGAAGATTCCATTTCTCTTTTTTCTGGTTAAGGGACTGCAAGACTGTAGAGAATCGTTTCTTAGTCTGTTCAACAATCCCCCTTTCGTTAGAAAAAACGTTACACACCATTAAGAATCATAAATGTCCTAGCCCTTGTAGTTCGAATCTGATATTTTCTCCCATTGTTCCACTATACCTTTTGGATACTATTTAAACCTATCAATCAAGGGATTATCTCTTGACTTTGGATGTGAAAAAGTTGATCCTACAGAATATGCTATTTTTAATTTATTTTTTTCATTATAAAAAAAAGTTTAGCTTCCTCTACCTATGAAAAAAATTATAATCAAGAGGTTGAAGGGAGGGTGAAAGGATCGACATCATCCGTCACCCTAACCCACCTAGAAAAAGTGCTTTTTGTGTTTGAAAAGTTACTTACTAGTGTCCATAGTCATTTATGTTTTTTATAGGGAAAAGGAGGGGAGGGGGGTTGCCATGTCTAGACTAGACGAAGAATAAGAGGTCTTAAACTTGAAACCTCCTGAGGGCTAGGATCTTCTCGTCCCCATTTGAATACTAAATCCCTTACAAAAAATTTCAAGTATTTAATGATTACGGACATTTGGTCAATGCTTATCCCTTGTAACACTATATTACTGCGCTTCTCTTTGTAGTTTCTTCCTTCAAAGGTCTAATGGCCTCACAGCAAAACAGAGACATAATCTGATAATTGGTTTATGTTGGAATGAAGCATATGGTTGATTTTCCTAAACTCATTAACCTAGTGGGAAGTTTGATTGCAAAGGAATTTAAGTGGAAATGAAGTGAAAAATCATTTTACATCCAAATCTTTTGAATTTGGAAACTAAAATTAAAATTATATTAAAAGAGTATCATTAAAAAATAAACTAGAGATAGAAAGAGAAGAGAGGTACACTGCCCATGCACGACAAGGTAGCAGGACATGGAATGGGGCATCATACAAGAAAGGTAGGGAGGTCATTTTAAAGAGGGGAAGAGAGAGAGAGAGAGAGAGAGAGAGAGAGAGAGAGAGAGAGAGAGAGAGAGAGAGAGAGAGAGGGTGTTAGCTTACAGCACAGTATGCACAATCATTTTACAATAAGTTATTAAATAATTTATATAGTCATATTAGATAATAATTATTAAAGTTGCACGTTTAAAAATTTTCACTCCCCCAAAGCTTCCTTTCAGGTTTAATAACTTTCTTATCTTCTTTGAAGTCAAGAAAAATCAACAATTTTTTTTTGTGCCCCATTTTTCTCGTAATGATTTGCTTGTGACGCATAGAGCACTATGACTGGTGACCACATCCAAGTCGCCCTCCCTTAAACCCCCCCCCCTTTCCTCTGAATCACAAGAGTACAAGACTAATCAACACATGAGCTCATAAGAAGGTTTCTTTTTGGAGCTATAAGCCCATGGTTTCTTTACTTCCCAAAATGACCTCAACCAACCAGCCCTCCATCTTCTTTCTAGTGTTTTTTTCACCTTCAGTGTTATTAGTGAAGTCTGATCTCAGTTTTAATCCAGAAAATGTTGGTATTTTTTTTTTTTTTAATAATAAAGGTTCCGCTCATCGATGAGAGAGGCCTATAGGGTTGCAAGGGGGCAGAGACCTCCAACCGAATTTTTTTTGGTTCATTTATATTGAGCATAATTGTATTTTTGGGGATTAGGGTTTCTCTATGTAATGCGCAATACGCTATATAAAAGGGGCTATCTCATAAAGAGATGTCAAGGGTTAGCGTTTTGTAATTTCTTCATCTTAATATATAGTTGAAGCTCTGATTATCGCTCAACCATGGGTGTACCTAATCTTGGGTGAACTACATATATCCACTACACAGTGTAAGCAGTTGAACCAACGCCAAACATAAACCATCAATATGCCCGCTTGAAGAAAACCGGCTCAAAATTGGGGCCGAACCAACAGCAACTTCAATGCAAGTGGTCGTGGCCAATGCTGAGAAAGTATTTTGAAAAGAAAAAAAAAAAATTCTATAAGAGTTTGTGAACCATAGGAATAGGATGATCAATGAAATGTCATTTGTGGGTGAAGAAAAACTTCTTCCTAATTATTTTGAGGGAAAAAGAACGCCACTTGATCGCATTATCCCCGCACCTAGACGTAGAGGAGGCAAAATTTCGACCCCTTATTAATGCCCTTGTACACTTCCTCATTGGCCCTTGCCCTGGTGGAAGGAGCCATGCGACTAGGTAGTGTTCTTTCCTCATTTTAATTAAGTGAAAAAAAAAAATCTATCGTTCCCGTGCATGAAATGCCCAGACATAGCAGATGCGAAATGATTGAGCTGCCCCCACCCTGGTATGCATTAAAAATGTTCCCACCGGTGCTCTCATTTGGCACCCACATCTGAGTTTCCTGCACCAAACCGGCAGGTTTCTTTCACCCTTTAAATAAAATTCTACCCAACGATAAATTGTCTTAGAGAAAAAGTTTTTATAGCCAACTAAAGTGTGTATACTAGCACCCCTCCAGTTTATCAAAACTCCCGAAGGTCATGCTTTGATGCATCGACCTCCTCCGGCATAGGCAAATGGATTAACCAAACTAGAAAACCTCCTCTTGTTTCAAACCTTGCTGGTGTTCAATCCAGTCAAAATATTGTGCATGGAACTTATGAAACCACTTCCACTGTTCCAAAGTCAAACCCTTCTGAGGCTCCTGACCAGCAGTCTCCCAGTCAATCTGAGGTTGCTCTGCCTCTTAGTGATCCAAAGAATCCCGGAGTTTACATGATTCAAACAACCTCAAATTACCAAATTGATAAACCATTACTTCAAAATGATTTTGAGTCCCTCAAAAACAAACAAAAGCGTGAATGGTTTTTAGAAACCTTCAATTTAGAACAACAAGCACAAATCCGAACAAACTGGTATAATTTTATGACAAATCTTAAAACAAATGTTTTCTTTTTTACATATTTTGATATTTATGCCCAGGATAACAATATTTACTATCCCTGGCATAATTAGGTATGTACTCAAACTACTTCCCACAAATCCTGGACCCTTTGCGCTGGTCCAACAACGACTGCTATCCACCCCACAGTGGAAAGCATCAAACATAACTATAAAGATAATGAAATAACTGCCTCTCCATTCAAAGTTTTTGAACGAGAGGATCCAAACAGAAGACAAATAGAACAATTAAACTTTGCAAACTTAAGTCTTCAAACCATAGGTAATCAACTATCCAGAGTTGAAAACCTTGTCCAACCTAAAACGATAGCCTCTTTGTCTATGACACCGGCTCCGGTTCCAACTTCCGTTCCCCTATTCAAACCTTATAATATTCCAAAACAACAAAATGCTCTTAACAAATCATTTGTCCTTGACCAAATTAATCAATGTCTTACTATATTAAATGATGCTAAAGCACATGTAGAAGCAAATCTAAATGATCCACGAACACCAGATCAAAACCAACCCTCAGCTAAACCTTCGGCTGAATCAAATAATAGAGGTGTTCGCACCATCATAGGATGTTCTTCAGACACTTCCTCAAGTTCTGAAGAAGAAGATTTCCCAAAAATTAATCAAATTGGTCAAAGTTCAACCCAACACCCGGTCTTCCCAGACCTCCAAATTGAAGCAAGAGGAACTGCTCCTCAAGCTTCCTACCAAAGAGGCATCATCTATGAATGGAATATAGATGGTTTGTCTGAACATAATCTCATAAACAAACTCCAGGAAATGACCATGGTTAGCAACGCACATCGTATAAAAAATACACCTGATAGTGCTGTTGCCACCTTGCTTGTTTCAGGCTTTACTGGCCAACTCAAAGGTTGGTGGGATTATGTCCTGACCGATGTCCAAAAAACTGAAATCCTTATGGCTGTCCAAATTATAACTGAAGGAACCCCCCCTTTTTGATGGTGAAGGTATTCCTATTGAGGATGTTGTTAATACCCTTATTTTCAACATTGCTAATTACTTTTTAGGAAATCCTTCTCGTCTCAAAGATAGAACAGCTGAACAATTATCAAATCTTCGATGTAAAAAATTACATGATTTCAAATGGTATAAAGATACCTTCTTAACCAAAGTCTTAAGCAGACTAGAAGCAAATCTTCCTTGTTGGAAAGAAAAATCCCTTACAAGATTACCAACTTTATTTTCTGAGAAAATCAAACAACGCCTTAGGAAAGAAAATGATGGGATTATTCCCTATGATCAAATGTCCTATGGCCAAATCATTAGTCTAATTCATGAGGAAGGCCTCGCCCTTTGCACTGATATTAGACTAAAGAAACAAATTCACAAGGAAAACAAATTTTATAAGCGAGAATTAGGAGGTTTTTGCGAACAATTCGGCTTTCCTCCACTCAAACCTCCAACAAAACATAAACACAAATCTTCTCGGAACTACTATAAAAACTTTCACAAATCAAAAAGTATGTGTCCCACAGACCATTCACAACCCCTAAGTTTTACCATAAAACTCCTCCAAAGCCTAAGTACAACAAATACAGGAAGCCTTTCACGGCACCTAAAAATTTCAAAGATTCAAAACCTGACAAATCTTCTCAAGGGTATTTTCGATGTGGCAACCTAGCCATATCGCCAAATTTTGTAGAGTCTCAAATAAAATTAATTCTTTACAAATCTCTGAGCAAGATAAAACTCAAATTCTTGCTCTATTTGAAGAAAACTCTTCTTCATCCTCTGAAGATGAAAATTACAAACTTAATCAAATCCAAGCTTCTGAACATACTACTTCCAGTTCTTCTAATAATGAGAATTTTCAAGCCTGCCTTGTGATTCATGCATTATTGGTCTTAGCTGTGAAGATTGTGTTCCTAAATCTGTCCGGATGCTCCGTGCATCACCTAATTCAAATATTTTTGATTATATCGATAGTCTGACAGACCCAAAACATAAGAAGGCCTGTCTTGAACAACTCAAAAATAATGTCTCTACCCAAAATTCTCCTCAACCATACAGTCTTCAACAAATTATGCAAAAGTTTGACAAAACACCAAAATCCCTGATTCCTGACCATTCTGGTCGAATCAAAACTCTTGAAACTACCACTGCATCCTTGCAGTATGAAATCAAATATATCAAACGACAACTTGCCTTTCTCAACAGACAACAAAACCAACAAGCCTCAACTTCAAATAATGAACCATTAACAAATCCTTTTACAGATCAGGTTTCTTCTGAACCTAACCCTACTATCCCTGGGTTTGTGGCTACCATAACTTGTCAAAATTGGTATGTACGCATAACCCTAGTTGTTAATGCCTCATTCAAATTCTCTACCATTGCCTTAGTTGATTCTGGTGCAAATGCCAATTGTATCAACGAAGGAGCTATTCCAACCCAGTTTTATGAACGGACTACCCAACGCCTTAACACGGCTAATGGATCTAGATTAAATGTCCAATACAAAATTTCAAATACTCATGTCTGTAACCAAGGCCTCTGCCTTCCTCAGACTTTCATCCTCGTAAAAGAACTTGACCAGACCATAATTCTTGGTCAACCCTTTCTAGAAAAAATCAAACCTTTTAAAATAACCCAAGATGGGATTTCTACAAAATTTCAAGGACAAAAGATTGTCTTTCCATTTCTACAAGCCCAAAATTCTGATAATCAAAGCGTTAACAAAATAAAACAATTAAATTTCCTCAAAACAGAACTTCTCCATGAAAGAATCTCTGAACAACTTAAAAATCCCAAAACCATTCACCAAATCAATCAGATCAAATCCAAATTTGAGGATAACCTCTGTTCTGATGTCCCTAATGCATTTTGGCATCGAAAGTAGCATATGGTATCCCTAGCTTATGCTTCTGGATTTTCAGATCTCCAAATCCCAACTAAAGCCAGACCAGCCCAAATGAATCAATCTCTCCTTGAGACTTGCAAAGAAGAAATTAATGACCTACTGGCTTAAAATCTTATTCGGCCCAGTACTTCTCCTTGGAGTTGTACAGCTTTCTATATCAACAAAGCTGTCGAAATAGAACGTGGTACTCCCAGGTTAGTTGTTAATTACAAACCCCTTAATGATGCCCTCCAATGGGTCAGTTATCCAATCCCAAATCAAAAGGACCTTTTACAAAGAATTTATCAGGCAAAATTTTTTTCCAAATTCGATATGAAGTCTGGTTTCTGGCAAGATCCAGATCCAAGAAAAGGATCGTTACAAAACCGCCTTCACAACTCCCTTCGGCCTATATGAATGGAACGTCATGCCATTCGGCCTTAAAAATGCCCCTAGTGAATTTTAGAAGATCATGAATGACATTTTTAACTCCTATGGACAATTTACCATTGTCTATATTGACGATGTCTTGATTTTCTCAGATTCTGTTGAACAACACTTCAAACACTTAAGAACGTTTTACCAAATTATAAGATCAAATGGTCTTGTGTTATCCAAAAGAAAAATGGAATTCTTTCTTACTAAAGTTAGATTTCTTGGCCATCTGATCGAAAATGGTACTCTCACCCCTATTGATCGTGCCATTACTTTTGGTGACAAATTCCCTGATCAAATTCTCGACAAAACCCAACTACAAAGGTTCTTAGGAAGCCTAAATTACGTTCGTGATTTTCTTCCTCAAATTAGTAAGATTGCCAAACCTTTATACCTTTGGCTTACAAAGAAACCAACTCCCTAGTCCTCGGCCCCAACTACGGCCGCTCAAAATATCAAAAAATTAGTCAAAGAAATCCCCTGTCTATTTACCCCAACCCTGAGGCTTTTAAAATTATTGAAACTGACGCCTCAGATATTGGGTACGGAGGAATTCTCAAACAAAGACTTCCCGATAATAACAAAGAACAATTAGTCCAATTTACTTCTGGTATCTAGAATTCTGCTCAAAAGAATTACAGTACCATCAAAAAATAAATCTTATCAATTGTTCTTTGCATACAAAAATTTCAAAATGCATTATTGAATAAATCATTTTTAGTCCATGTTGATTGTAGCGCAGCTAAATATGTTTTACAAAATGATGTTTCAAATCTTGCATCAAAACAAATCTTTGCCCGATGGCAAGCTTCATTATCAATTTTTGAATTTCAAATAGAATATATTAAAGGAGAATCTAATTCTGTCCCTGACTTTCTTACCCGTGAATTCCTATAGGGCCAGACTCTACAAATCAATCTTATCAGGATGGCTCCCCCTAAGGAGTCCACCTCCTCAAATTCTATTGTCAAAACAAATCCAGCTATGGTGCCTTTGCTGCCCCTTCAAACCAAATAGTCACTAGAAGCCAGTCCCAATTGGCCTCTTCAAATAAACCCTACTCCCACGCTGTGGTTCTATCCTCGGCCGCTGGACCCCTCCAAACTACAAACAAAGCAAGCTCCAACCTATAAACTACCCAAGCCAAACCTCTCCAAACAGCCCAAGGTTCCAAACTCAAAAACCAATACCATGAAAAACCCTACAAAGAAGATCTCTTCACCATTGAAGAATCCCTTTTCAAATTCACCGACTCACCCATCAATCTAGCACAACAAATATTCTACAAAGGATGGCATCACCACTCCCACTCTGCTGTCAAAAACCAAGAATTTTACGAGTATATTCTCGTAGAAACTGACTCCATCAGATTCAAACTCAACTATGATAGAAATGACCAAACTTTGGTTATACATACAACTGTAACCATCTGCAAAATTCTTACCCTCCAAGATTGGGGTACTCATCCCCTCAATACAAGAAGTTTCTCAAATATCTTTAGTCCTCAAACTTATACATACTTTGATTACCAGGAAGCCTGGTTCAAAGCCTTCTGCTTTCAAAACAGAATCAACCGCCACTCTTGGTTCTTCTGTTTTGAATATTGGTTTAATAATCAAACACCCCTCTGGTTTCCAAAATGGTGGGATCAATACGGTCCTATGGTTGAGATCCTCCCACCTCAAATATAAGAATCCTTCCAAACATTCTGCCAAAACTCAACCCCTCATCCTCACCAACCTGACCTCCTCTGGTTTTTTCTCCATTGCCGTTTGGCATGGATACTATTCTGGGAATATCAAATTTATGATTTCCAAACTCCTGACTGGGTTACCTCGGTCCTCTGTCGGATTTTTAACGTCAAATGGTGGGATAACTGTGATGTTTCCAAATGTGAAAAATCGTCACTCATCAAAAGTCTCACAGGTCTCAAACCAGTTCCAACACTTCAAAGTACATCAAAATCAAGCATCAAAAGTGAGAAGGAAGCCCTTCGTGCCCGATTCCGACTCAGACAATGAAGACAATGAAGGCTCTAGCGATGGTGCCTATAACCTCAATTCTCTCAAAGGATCTATGCCAGCCCATGAACAATGCTATGGCCAAGATCCATATGAAGATGACCCTGACTTTGAGCTTGCTAGCTCCAAGGCATCTTCCTCCAGCAAATTCAAAGAAATAACCTCACGAAGATCTTGTTGGGCTACAAAATCAAAGTCCTCTTCGACCAAACCCTAATTTGGTCCTTAACGTCTGCTAGGACGGTCATAAACTAGCCGACCAATGTAGTCGTAAAAACCACACCCAGTCAAATAACCTCGGACGACCTGTTAAGGAAATGAGGTACTGTTACTGTCCCAGGTCAAAGGACAGTCCGGCCAATATCCGGCTTAAACAAATAGAATACAAACCTTTTGATCAAACCAATACGGAGAATAGTGTCTTTTGACAAGTGGAATGTCGTGGTAAGATCATTGAAGATTCTAAATCATCTGTCGACAGCAACTCCAAAAATTCCAAATCATTTGTCGATAACAACTCCAACTTTCGGCGCCAACAGTTCTCCAACTGTCGGCAGCAACTATTCACTTCAGATACAAATTCAAGTGCACAGTTCCAAATAGTGTCTTGATCAAATATCAAATAGTACCTAATTTGATACAGTCCCAAATGAAACCCGAATGTTGACCAAATTCACATGTAATCTAAATGAGCCTCCTTACATTATAAAAGGAGCACACCCTCACTTCCCAAACCACTTGAAAAAATTCTCCAACTTGTAAAATTAGAACTTAGAGAGAGAAGCTCCGAAGCAAGCTTTGTCTTCCCAAGTTCTTCCAAGATCTCTAAAGATCTCCGTCAGACCTCCAAGTGTTCCGCCGGACTCCACCGACAGGCTCCAATCATCTCAAGTCTGATCGTCCTTCAAAGGTTAGCCACCGACAGCTCAAAGACTCCTCAGACCAAACATCCTTCTTCTTCTCAAACCCTCCAAACCAAGCCTACCCAAAGAGTCAAGAACTCTGGATCAAAATCTCCAAATATTGTATACTTTATCTTCTCAAATTATATTGTTTTGATTGCATTATTAGCTTTCTGCACCTGCATCTGCATGTAACAGCTTCTTGTTCTATCTTCACAGAGAAGCCTACAGTAGTGCCTCTCGACTGTGAAAAATAGATCCGGTTAAGCAGCTTTTTCATTTTGTGCAATTTCATATCCTTTTATTTCATATCTTTTTTTTTTTTTTTTGATAGTAATATCACCACAAGGAGAAAGGTTGAGCGGCAAAGCTCTTAATTAGTCCAATCCTAGGAAAGGTGGGGGTATATTAATTGTGATGCACATTAGGGACTAACTCAAGTGAAAGTCGACAGTTGGTTGGGAGATGGCTGAGACGAGTAATGATACTAGAATCGGACATGAGCCAAAGGATGGCTGGCCTCCGGATCGTGGTAGACAGGCTTTGATTACTGATTTTCTGAAACCAAAATTTTCAAGGAAGGATTCTAGATCGGCTTCTGCTACTAATGATACTAGATCTGTAGAAGGAGGTGAGGATGATCGGGTTAGGGATGCAGAAGAAAATAGGGAGGAGGTGCGACGATCCTACTCTACCGTGGTGGGACGTGCTTTGCCGGAAGTGGAATCTTTGCCCGATCCCATTCACGCTGGAGCCTACACCAAAATCATAATCCCACAAGATGCCTATGAGGAAAGACTGCTACGGTTCAGGTTTGCATTGATAGGGAGGACGAACTTTAGATACCTTTCAATGGATGACATTCGAAAGGAGGCGAAGGAGAATTGGAATCTAAAAGGCGGAGTGAAGATGGCTCCTATGGGGAAGGGGTATATTCTTTTTCAATTTGAAAGAGAATGAGACATGGCAGCCATGTGGAGACGAAGTCTTACAAGAATCCGTGGGCAGGTCATCAGATTCCAGCCTTGGAAGGCAGATTTTGATGTTCATGCCAAGAACGTCAAAACCAAGTTGGTTTGGATCAGATTCCCTGACCTGCCACTTGAATACTGGCACGAGAAGATTCTGCTAACAATGGCTAAGGCATCAAGGAGACCTGTGGAACTGGATAGACGCACTCGATCTGCGGTAATGGGCACCTTTGTAAGGGTCCAGGTAGAGGTCGAGATTGGAGCTACCAGACTCAAAGAAATCCAAGTAGAACGAAGGCAACCAGGTGCTAACGAGACATTTTGGTTCAAACAAAATATTATATATGAAGATGCCTTGATTAGATGTGGTTCTGCAAAAAAATGGGACACTCTGTCCATGTATGTAGAGCGAGGAGGGAAGGAGAGACCAGGAAGGAGTCGCAGCGCAAAGAGACTGTTCCAGGGGCGACCTATGCAGATGAAGAGGATGGCGTCGAGAGCAATGGTCACCAGAAAGAGAGCAGTGGCCACCAGGATGAGCAGATTCCGATGACTGGTGTGTCTAATTTGGAAAGATTTTCTTTCCTTTCGAAGGAACGATCTCCCATTTTTGAATCGCACACTTTAAGGAACATTGAAGGAAAATCAGTTATGAATAATTTGAATGGAGACATACAAATCTGCCTTCCATTAGAAGAAGAAAGGAATAAGGAAGGAAATATACTAGAGGGGTGCGTTTTTGAACAAATCAATGAAGGGGAGAATGACTTGGATGATGGGGCGGACTCTATGGCTGGATCGGATAACGGGTTTGTTGGTGGAAATGGGGCCCTTATGGGTCACCGTACCTATTCCCAACCCACAGGAAATAACGCCTCTTCTCCTCAAGAGGCTAAAAATGACACAAATAGGGCCATGCACGAGAAGGACCCTTTAAGCCTGATTTACACTGGACAAGGCAGTGAGGAAATCCATCTGGACCAGGAGCACTATCTGGATCAAGATCCCACACTGCACTCTTGATCTCAGTGTTAGAGGGAATAACATCTAATCGACCTCTATCCCATTCTTCCAAAACATTTGGAATGCATTGCAATAAATCCATGTGATTGGTAAGGGGAATACCTTTGTGAAAATGCTCATAATATCCCGTGACGTATTTCTTGATCTGTTCTTTATCAGAGATCAGGATCCCATCAACCATCTTCAGAGATTTAATGGAGTTCTTCATTCGCCGTATCTTCACTGAGATGTGAAAAAGTTTTGAGCATCTATCTCCTTGATCCCTCCATCTAGAACGAGATTTTTCAGCCCACGATTTCTCATAATTTTGCATGGCCTTCAGGTATCTGGTCTTTGCATCAACTTCTTTGGCATAAATTGAGTCGCTTATCCCATCTCTGTCAATTTCAGTCTGGATTTCCATAAATCATGTTGGGACATCATATCTTCAGATGTGTGCAAGGCTATCAGATGGTTTTTCAGAACCGGTTTCATGCCTTGTGGAATTTGTAATAATTTCCTGATCTTGATTCCTAAAATTGAAGGAGCACTATCCCTGGACAAATTCAGGCCGTTGTGCATGGGAAATTTTTTTTGCAAAATAATATCAAAGGTTCTGGCTATGCGATTATCGTGTGTTCTTCCAAAAATTATTTCTGAGGAGCAGGGGGCCTTCTAGAAAGGGAAGTTCATTCATTCCAACATATCTCTAGCCTTGGAGCTGGCAAACATGATGTTTGCATCCACAAGAGGTGGAGGTATGTGTTTAAAAATTGATATCCAGAAGGCGTTCGACACTATCTCTTGGAATTTTATTTTCCATGTTCTGAGGAGATTTGGCTTCTCTGAAAAATGGATCTCTTGGATCCATCAGATCCTTGTTTCTGCCAGAATATCAGTTCTGCTAAATGGTGGCCCTGTTGGATACTTTGGTGTGGAGAGGGGTCTGAGACAAGGAGATCCGATCTCGCCAATGCTGTTTATAATTGCTGAAGAGGTTCTTTGTAGAGGCTTATCTGAGCTCCTAGCCAATAACAGCATTAAAGCTCTATCGGGTCCTAGTGGTGCTATTATCCCTACACACATTGTATTTGCTGATGGTGTATTTATCTTCTCAAATGCATCCATCAGGTATGTTAAAAATCTCCATATTTTTCTCTCTAAATACCAGAGCTTCTCCGGCCAGAAAATAAATTTAGACAAAAGCAAGCTTTTCTTGGGATCTATTCCTGCCCCTAGAAAGCAAGCCATTGCGGAAGAGCTTGGTATCTCCATTTGTAACTTCCCCACCCATTATTTGGGGGTCGAGATCTTTAAGGGAAGGCTGAAAAAGGAGTCGCTAATCCCCATTATGGATAAAGTTAAAGGGCGACAAGCAGGATGGAAAGGGAAGATTTTGTCCATGGTTAGTCGAGTGGAATTGGTCCGCTCAGTGATCTTGGGAATGATGAGCCATAGTTCAGCCGTATATTGGTGGCCTTCATCCCTTATTGCAACAATGGAGAGGTGGATGAGAAATTTTATCTGGACAGATGAGATTGATACTGCAAAAAAAATATCAGTCAGATGGGATCTGTGTTGTAGGCCTAAGGATGAAGGTGGGTTAGAGCTGCGAAGGCTCAGAGACATAAACAAAGCCATGCTCTGTAATATGGTCTGGAGGGTCAAGCATGAGAAATCCTTAGCATGCAAATTCTTAAGGGTGAGATTCCTGAGGGGTGATGGTTCCTTCAAAAAGTCATATAAGCCTTCTTCGATTTGGCCTGGATTTAGGAAGATGTGGGATTATGTGTCCTCTAAAGAAGCCTGGATGATTGGAAATGGGAAAAGCATTAATTTTTTGTCAGATAAATGGTTGGGCGGAAAATCCATCCTAGAGCTAGTTGGCCTGGAGGGAGAGTCGAGTCTTCACTGCAAGGGAAAGGTCAGTGACTTCATTGACAATTTCAAATGGAAATTGCCAAATGTTATCTCCCCTTTGCTGCATGATATTTTTGAGAAAATTCGAACCATTAAAATTCCCTCTTATCCTTGTGAAGATATGTGCCTGTGGAGTCTATCATCTGATGGGATATTCAAATCTAATTCTACCTGGGAAGATATTAGCCCGAAAGTGCCATGGTTCTCTCTGATTTGGGGCAAAAAGATGCAACCCAGGGTGTCTATCTTTGGTTGGAGAATGGTGCACGACAAGCTCCCTACAGATGACGTTGTTCAAAAGAGGGGCATAGACCTTGCCTCTAAATACAGCTTATGTGGAATGGAGGCTGAGACATCGACTCATATATTCCTTTAATGCTCCTACTCCGAAGATATATGGCTCTTTTTTTGTGGGTGCTTCAATGTGCCATGGAAGAAAGCTGGAACCATACCCGATTTCCTCAAATGGTGGAGAAGAAAACAGAAATCTGTTTGCTGCAAAGAGGCGTGGATCATGGGGTTACTAACAGTGACTGATCATATTTGGCGCGAAAGAAATAGTAGAAGGCATGATGGCAAGGCAAGACCGGCAAGATACCTGAAGCAGATGATTCTAGAGGATATTCAGTCCGCAAAGCCAAGCACCAAAGGTGAAGTTAAAACAACGACTGATCTCATTTGTTGCAGGAAGCTTGGTATTCCGATTCAGCGTTCTCCACCTCAATCGATCTTAGAGGTTTTCTGATGCAGACCCGAGGTAAATTGGATTAAATTGAATTTTGACGGAAGCTCAAGGGGGAACCCAAGTCACGCAGGGGTAGGCGGGATTTTTCGAGATCACAGGGGAGGCGTTCTTGACTCCTATAAAATTTTTATGGGAGTCTCAGAAGTCTTCGAAGCTGAAATCGAAGGCCTTATGGTGGGGCTGATGCGTGCTCGGGAGCTGGGCATTACATGTCTGTGGGTAGAGACAGATTCTAGTGTTTTTGCAATCTCTATCCAACAAAAGAAAATTCCATGGTTTGCTTTGCAGAGATGGATCTTCCTCCAACCATATTTGGAGAGTATCTCATGGAAAATAACTCACAACTTCAGAGAAGCGAACTCAATTGCCGACTACCTGGCTAGAGATGTGGCAAAGACAGGGATATCAGCCACAAATATCGATTTTCCTGCCCACATTAAGGATCTTATCAGAAGAGATGCCAAGGGCAGGCCAAACTATAGATTTGATTAGTGCGCTTCTCTTTCCTCTGCTGATGGCAATGCCGAAGGTGGGGGTCAGGGAACCGATTTTATTTTTTCTTTCATTCAATTTTTTCAGTGTGATGTAGCTCTGTCATTTTTTCCCATTTTTCTTCATTTTAATATAATGATTTTCTAGAGAAAAAAAAAATAATTGTTATCTTTTTCTACACGATTAGTTCTGAGTAAGGTATTGCACCTATCTCAGTGTTAGTCTCCTTGTTGGATCGGAGTAAGGTATTGCACCTATCTCATCCTTCTTACCGTACAGTATCAGGAGATCACTATTTCCCTGGATTTCGGTTAGATCGATCCTGTTATCTAGTATCATATATATAATATATGGGAAAATGACAGGCATGCTAGTAGGTCACCTAGGAATTAGGTATGCTAGCATCTTCTAGCCATTAGATGAAATAGAAAAGATCCCTACGAATGGAGTTAGAACATAAGAGTGCTTGAATAATGTGGTAGCCTATTTGCTCTTTGAATTAGAACAATGAAATTTTTATTCTTGTCCATATCAAGTGCATGAAACTGATGCATGACCATGGGATTTAAATGCCTAAACAACTATTGGACAATTTTGGTATAAATCAATATTATATAGCAAGTAACATTTGTTAAATGAAACAAACTTTAGCAACTATTATGTATAAGCTACTTGAAAGTTGAAACTGGATCCTAATTCAAAACGATAGTGGTCACAGACAGCACTGAGGTGAGTTGATTGAGTAACGAAACGCCCCACCCCCTCTTGGGCGGAAAAAAATCCTCTGTTGTTCAAAATCGTGTTTTTCTTTGTATTGCTACCTGTAGAAGAGGACACGTTTCCTCCTTTAAACCAACAGTCAAGATTTTTGTTGGTTGAAACTCATGTAAAAATCGGTCTAAGGTAAGTGAATCGATCTATCGAAATGAATCAAACCAAACTGGTTTCTGTTTGAATCAAAACCTCCCGTTGGTTGTCCTCTCTCGCACGACGCTCTCTCTCTCATCTGTCTCTCTATCTCTCACATCTATCGCAGCTCACGAAGGAGAAACCCTAGCGGTGGTTTCTTCTGCTACTCCCAGCCAAGGTCAAAGCTTCCGAAGGGGTTTTACCTGTAGCCGAACGGGATTAGTTGTCTTTCTCTCACGAAGGTTACTCTAAGTCGATCGGTTTCTCCCTCTCTCCCTGGTCACGAAGCTATCGCTGATACATCAAGGTTTTTTGTTGGGTTTGTGTCATTATCATGCTGAACTTTTTTCTGGGTTTGATTCATTCACCTGGTTAGGGTTTGAATCTAAGCCATTCTTTGTTAGTTTTATTTATTTTTTTTATTTTTTATTTTTTTGGTGTTGTTCGACAACAAAGGTTTCTTGCCTGATCAGAAAAAAGTTGTTGCAGTGAAGAGGTTCTCAAGGAAATCCAAACAAGGACTGAAGGAATTCACATTAGAGGTGAGGAACAGAATAGTTCTAGGCTTAGCCTCTACACTGCTCTATCTACATGAAGAATGGGACCAATGTGTGATTCACATGGATATCAAATCTACCAATACGGAAAAGGAAACCTTCTTAAAGCAGTTGATGCAAAATTTAATATGGATTTTGATAATCAACAAATGGAGTGTTTGTGAGCACATATGTTGTTTAGACAAGCGATGCAGGTCAAATTTGAAGCATCATTGCCTGTTCTTCCACCCAGTATGCCTATGAGCACATATGATATTCCTCCATCTGTGCTTCCACCACCGACTAGGGGATTGACTTCACATGGTGAACCTATTGGAATTACAGATTTTGAGATGGGTAGAACCTGATGTTTGAATTCCTTAATGTCAATCCTTTTTTTTTTTCCATCATTTTGGGGGCTCATAGCTCAATGCAGCCAATTTGGTCTTGGGTTTGTTAACAATTTGTTATTTTGGAATGGTTTCAATTAGAAAAATGGCATTGCCTATTCTCATTCTTTTCTTTTCTACTCTGAAGTTACAGAGCAAACTTCTGTATCCATTGAGTAGAGAGTCTTTCTTCTTGAACTATTATTATATGATATCACCCCCATCATGTAGAGCCCTTTACAAAGAAAACAAAGAAGCTCCCTTAAAAAAAAATAAAAATAGGAAGACCCATTTATGAGTGTGATGTCATTCAGATTTGAGGCCTAAGGCAACAGAATTAGATCAAGTACATGTTTTTCTTTTTACATAGAAATTGATAATATTAATCAGTCCGCTAAATGCAATGGAAGCAAAAGCCAACACATCATGTACACAAAAAAAAAAAAAAAAAAAGAATAACAATTTGGAACTAGAGTGGATATCCTACCAATCAGCATGGAGTGATAAATCATAAAGCAAACTATTCAATCATTTACACTTAAAACTTGGAAGAGCATCATATGATCCTCATCAAACATGTCAAGTCAATACACTGGACTTCCTGCAATGCTCTGAATCCAACTCCAATGAACATATCTCCAACAAAAACTTCAAAACCCTACCTTCATGAGCTAATATCTGAATCAACTGATGTTTTTTATGCAATCCAACTAATTAATAGATCATAAGAGTTCTTCTCAAGTATTCCAGCTGGAGAAGAAAGACATACTTTTCAGACAGACAACCCCATTCTCTCTCTCTCTTTCTATTTTTTCTCCCCAATGACTATATCTATTACATTGCAAACTGTTTGTTTTTTTGTTTCAAACAGTCGGATTTGCCATGTCCAGCACCCAAACACAGATTTGGTTCTTAGGAACTCAGAACACTGTTTGGGATGCCTTAAATTTCTCAACAGCCACCACTAACACCTTCAAGCAACAAACAAGAGAAAGGGTTGGAAGATACATTCTAACACACATATACAAGAAGATGGTTTCATACCAACACCCCCACCCCACCCCACCCCACCCCCTCCCCCAAATAAATAAATAAATAATAAAATATATATATATATATATAGGAACAGGTTTTAATTGGATGACACTATGGATGACCCACCAATTTGTAACATACAACAAATTTAAGGGGGGCTGAAGTTTTGTAAAGAGGAGCTGTCCTTACCCTCTCCTTCTATAATTCCATTAAAAGGAGCCAGTAAAAATAGTCATAGTGACCCTTAATTGGGTTACCATTAACATTAACAATGGGCCATATACATTCATCAAAACGGGAAAAAAAAAAATCCATCATAAAAGTCTCAATCCATCAAAAAATCCTCAAAAGGTGCATCAAGATTAGAGTATTGGACAAATGGAGTTCAATTCAGTAGGTAATTTCAAGAGGGTTTTTCCATGTACAGATAATGGGAGAGAGGCTAAATGGGTTCTTGTTTGTTTATTGAATATTGAGCATTAGAACAAAAGCACCAATTTCTGCCATTATACTCTACGGACAGCAAGCACATAGTCAGCCATTAGAACTCAAAACTCTTGATTTCTATCTCTTCTCTCTACTAGTGAAATGAAAAAAAGAAAATAAAAAAGAAACATATACTGTATGGACAGCAAGCACATATTCAGCCATTAGAACTCAAAACTCTTGATTTCTATCTCTTCTCTCTACTAGTGAAATTAAAAAAATAATAATAAAGTACTCTGTTTTCAGCAATTCAACAAGAGTAGACTTTTTCAGCTAATGATAGAAGCAATATTTCTTTCAGCAATTCAATAAAGTACTCTATTTTCAGCTAATGATAGAAGCAATACTTCTTTCATTGTAAATGGGAAACTAACAATTATGATCAGAATTGAACATAAAATTTACTTAACACCTACCAACAACTGGCAGATCTTGGCAAGGACCTAAACACCAGTTGCTCATAGCTTTCTTCTCTCCTTCTATGTAGAGATCTTACATAATACAATACAAGTCTTCTCCTTACTCCTCTCATTTCCTTTCCCCTACCCACCTTCCTTTTTTTTTATCATCCCAAGAGTGAAAGATATAGATGTCAAAGAATTCCATATCAGATAATTATCTAACCTTGAACCTACTATTGAACAACAAACCAGTCAGATTAACTTCTCCAATTATGAATTAATTTTGAGGCTGGACCTACTTTTCGGTTAAATGAATGGGTACAATCATGTTTCACTTGCTCCATGAAGAACCTACAAACTGGTTTTTCCTGTAACCATGTCTCTAAGAAGAACCTACAAGAAAAGGTACAATCATGTTTCACTTGCTCACATGCAGGTAAGCTGAAAAGAAGATGGAAAGCTGAAAGCACCATTCCAGATGATCTAATTCTCTGCAGTCCAACCCTGTTTCTCAATTTAGATCTGTTTTACGTACATTGAAAGTACACAAAAACAATGATTAGCAGTAGAGAAGATCACTGGATTGAGAAGTGATAAAAGTACTGGATGAGGATTTCCTAATTATTCAGATCAAATGAATCCTGGATGAGGATTTCCAAGATAAAAGTCTCAATTCATCATAAACAGAAAAACATACAATTCCATCATATAAAAGTCTCAATTCATCAGAAAACATACAATTACAACCCAAAAAAATAACACCAAACCTACATTCATCAAAAACTTAAAAAAACATTAACAGTGTTTCAAAAGTGTTTTGTTCAAAGTCTTGGTGGATTTGAACTACCATAACCTGGGCATTAACCCAGATGCTTTACCATTTTGAGCTAAAGACTCCTTACCTATGAAAAAAGAAATTGTTCGCACTTAAAACTGATATGCACTCGTCCATAAAAGAAAAATATAAAATGCTGATTAATGTTTCACCTCTTCTTTTTTTCTCAGGTAAAAGAAAATCCTGGTCCAATTAAGGGAGGACTTGCTCCAATCTATGGTGTTGCAGGTCCAAGTCCTATTATCTTCAATTTTGTGCAAAGATATGTGCTCACCGGCTATGAACTCTGTTTCATTGCCAAGGTTGGACGTTTTAAGTCAAAATGCAGGAATCCAAAAGTGTACAAAAGGAGGTGCATTTTTTGCTTTCAAGTGCTCATCAATGGCTGCTGTGGAAAGCATATGTCCTCTTGAAAAGTACTAATAAAATGTCATGGAAAAGTAACAGGGATCTAATCTTGCATTGTTTTCTGGTTGTGTACAAGGCTGCTCACAACCACACCTGGTGTTAGCACCATTGGGATACCATGTGTACTGAAGATAGCAAGTAATTAAATTAAAAAATTGAGTCTACAAGATCAGATTAGCATACCTAACAGCATACTAGCATTCGCAGGTCATATAAGGTTTAGCTTCGAAACATACCTCGTGAGCTCTGAGACCTTCGTGAACAGGGCAACCCACAAACTTTGTGAGAGAGATGCAACCCGCGAACTTCACGAGAGAGATGCAACCCGCGACCCGCGACCCGCGACCCGCGACCCGCGACCCGCGACCCGCGACCCGCGTCCCATGACCTTCAGCTCTCAAACATACCTTTTGAGCAAAGAAACCTTCCAGTCGCAGAGAGACCTTCGCGGAGCAGGCTGTGACCTTCGTGAGCAGAGCAAACTGCTAGGGTTTTTCCCTTGTTCGTAAAGAGAGCGGTGTGAGAGAGATGTAGTGAGAGGGGTGAAAGAGAGAGAATCGTGAGCAGAGAGCTTCCTGAGAGAGACTTTCAACTTAGAAACGAACCTTTTGAGCAGAGAAACCTTCCAGTCGCAGAGAGAGACCTTCGCGAAGCAGGCCACGACCTTCATGAGCAGAGCAAAACACTAGGGTTGAGAGAGAGAATAGCAAGATTAGAGAGCTTCCTGAGAGAGATGCAGCGAGAGGGGTGAGAGAGAGAACCGTGGGAGGGAACTTTTTAGGGATTGAAATTCAAACCTGCCTTACGGTTTGGTCAGAACCGGTTCAAATGGATGAATCGAGCCATCCAACCTTGTAAACTGGGTTTTGTTACCCTTGAAGCCAAATCTAATATTGACCATTGGTTTAAAAGAGAACATGTGTCCTCTTCTGCAGGTAGCAAAACAAAGAAAAACATGATTTCGAAAAATAGAGGATTTTTATCCCTCTTGGGCTGGGTTGGGTAAGCTAGCTATACTAGCTAGGTGGCACCAGGGCAGATGTAGGTTCACTGATGATAACCATGGCAGGTCCAGTGGGTTTCCAGTTCAGTGAACCGTGATCAGAGTTATCAATTCGGCCGAATAATTCGCGAATTATTCGGCCGAACCGAATTTTTCCAAATTTTATCAAAAATTCTGACCGAATCCGAATTTAAAATAAAATTCGGTAAAATTCACGATTTTTTCAAAAGTAAATATAAAACGCGAATAATTCGGACTGAATCCGAATTAAACCGAATTATTCGGTCCAATTAAACAGTATTTAAAAAAAAAAAACCAAAAAAAAAAAAAAAAAAACCCAATAAGCTTTTTTGACCGCTTTTTTGACCGAATCCTTAAATTAATCAACCGAATTATTCCGAATAATTCTCCGCCCGAATAATTCCCGAATCCGAATTTGCTAACTATGACCGTGATGGGTCAGGTATTGCTAGCCCCATTGAAATTTGAATTAGAGACAAAGTTCCCTACCACGAATGCAATAACTAAGACTCCAAAATACACACTTTTTTTAAGATAATAATTCTTAGGATTTTTTACATCAACCTCCCTTGTCATTTTCCGTAATTACATAATCCCCCCTAATAATCAAAAAATTACATTTAAACCCACAAAGTTGACACTGTTAGCATCTTATTTGGGTTAAGCCGTTTGTTTCATTGAAACAATTTGAAAACCCCAAAAAGCCCTCACATACCTTTATCCCAAACAAGCCTATCTTCCTTTTTCATATGTTACTGGTTTTGGGTCTGCAAGCCACGAGCAACAAAGACGAAGTTTCTCCTCTCTAACGACGGCTACTCGGAACGCAAAGGACGATGGTCGATGGCTACTTGGACTGCTTCCCTTTATTCTGAGATGGAAGTTCTGAGAGCCCTTATCCTCTTAGGTGACGGGCGATGGGGGACGAGGTACTGAGAAGTCCGACAGGCAACGAGCAACAGGCATAGCCCTTCTCATATCTGTGTGTATTCAACAACCGAAAAGAGAAGGATCTTCGATTTCAGTAATTTCATACCCTGCAATTTGCCCTAGGTTTGAAATTTCTCCAATTATCTTATGAGATCTCCATTAAAAATTGCAGGGTTAGAGACCATTCAACAGTGCCGTGGTCAGAAGACTAATAAGTTTGTCCTCCTTGCTCGGCCAGGGAAGGTTAGTTTCAATGGATTGCCCAATTTCTTTTGCCTTCCTGTTCAGCATTGATGCTTAATCTGGGAAGTTTATCATAGGTGTTAATGGTAATGTTATTAGTATGCATTTGTAAGTTTGGTTTTTCTGTTACATCATCTTCTTCTTCTTCTTCTTCTTCTTTAAATGAATATATTGATGGATTTTCTCTAGGGTTTGGTGTGGACTAAGTTTACAGTATCTTTTTACTTGGATTTTATTTCAATACCTCTTTTTTATCCGCTTTGATTTAAGTTCTTATTTTTCAAATAAAAAGTCCCCTTTTTTGTAAGTAAGTTTCATGGTTTGAACACCTAGGGATTTTGCATTTTGTAAGATTAAAATCCCCTTTATGCCATTTTGTCAAATTGCAAGTGGTCTCTGAACTACTGTGAAGGTCCATATAGTCTAGGGGAGATAGAGACATAGTAATTCTTACATGTGTGTTTTCATTTGCTTGTGCTTTCTTCTCTACTGCACATGTGTCTTAGAAAGTCTTAGAAATCAACCAATATCAGTAATATAGTATATGTTTGAAATATAAGAGATAAATACCCATCTAAATCAATACAATAAAACTCCATGTTTTTTAAGATTATTCTGAATTTCTCACTTCTGGTGTTCTTATGAATTTATCATGCTTCATGCTTGTGTTGATATATGTTTCAATCTAACCTTAAAATTTTGCAACAATGGTTGTGAAGTGTCCTATACAATTTAATTGGTGTGGGAGAGTCCACACAAAGCTTGCTGACCCAGATTTTTAATCCCATTTGGATATGATATGCTATATACGATTTAGTCATCGACCATATCCTTAAAGGTATTAATGTGAGGTTTAAAGTCAGATGTGAGATTTCTGATGAAGTGCATGTGGAAGTGACAGATGATACCAATACACCCAATTTATTTGGTTTAGATGGGGTCGACATTATCAAAATAGTGGTTTATGACCTTGAAGATAATCCTAATGATGTAGAAGGAAAGTGGAAAGCAAACCAATACTCTAATGATGTGGTTTTTAAAAATACAAAAGATCACAATAAATCTGCCCCAAAACTTATGCAGTTGGCCAGAATAGTGGGAAGCTGGATCATGATTTAGGGAGTCAAAGGAGGAAAAATATTCCTTTCAAGAGAAGTGATGGGCTATGTAAAGCTGCCACCAGTGCTTCTAGTGATGGCAGTGATAGCCAAGATAGTACCACTGCTAATGCTACAGCTAATGCTCCAGATAAGGGTAAGGCTACAGCCAATGCTACTGCTATTGCTACTCCTGGTAGATCAACTGGTACAAGTGTTGCTCAAACCAGTGGGTTGAATGTTGTTAGCAATAGTTCTGCTAGTACAAATGGTTCAACCCGAAGACGATATACTAGTAGAGCTGAAAGGGAAATTCAAAACATTAATGACAGTTCAGATGATGAGTCTTTACAGGTAACTCAGTCACATTCTGGTATGGTGCCTAACTTTGTTAGTCATGTTGAAGATACACGAGCTACATTGCCTCAGATGCTCCAGTCTTCTACAAGTGATGAAGAATGGGTAGAACATCATGAGTCTATGGAAGACTCCAGTGAAAGTGAAGGAAGCCTCACTGATGAAGTCGAGACAAATGCTAATGATGTACAGGGGTATCCAGGTATGGACTTTGGTTATGATGATGATGGTATTATACAGTTAGTCATAAGAGCTACATATAATGATGTCAATCATTTCAGGGATGTCCTCCAACAGTATGTGATTCAAGAGGGTTTTGACATATTGAAGATTAAGAATGAAAAAACTAGAGTTGCTATAGTATGTAAGGCTCTTGGTTGTACTTGGCGAGTATAAGCTTCACCGGTTGATGAGGATAAGGGTGTTAAGCATTCTACGACATTTATGATAAAGTCGTACAATCCCAAGCATGCATGTATTTTGTCAACTGAGCAGAAGAGTGTTACATCACAATGGACTGCAGAAAAACTTGCTCCTCACTTGAGAGTTC
This sequence comes from Macadamia integrifolia, assembly GCF_013358625.1. Classification (NCBI taxonomy): domain Eukaryota; kingdom Viridiplantae; phylum Streptophyta; class Magnoliopsida; order Proteales; family Proteaceae; genus Macadamia; species Macadamia integrifolia. The sequence goes on from NC_056557.1 coordinate 17,846,455, forward strand.
AGCCAGATATGTCAATAAAGTCTTTGTGTACCTTCTTACATCAAGCTTACAAGGTTTGGCCCCCTTATATGAAGTTGTACCAGGTATGCATGCTTGCTCTGGAAATGAATCAAGGTAGTCATAATGATTTATACTCCTATCTACCTGCATATGGTAAGATGGTGTTGGCTAAGATGCCAGGTAATCTGTTCAAGATCTAGTACCAGGAGATGTGTGACTTGTCAGGGAACCCTATCTTCAAGAGAGTGTTTGTTAGTATCAAAGCATGTGTTTCAGGGTTTGTAAAGGGGAGGAGACCATTAATTGGTGTAAATGACTGCCACTTAAAGGGCCGATATGAAGGCATTCTTTTGTCAGCAGTCTCGTATTATGGGAATAATAAAATGTTCCCTATGGGATATGATGTAGTTGAAGTTGAATGCAAAGACAATTGGCTTTTTTTCTTTAAATGTCTACATGAAGCTCTTGGTACGGCATCTGATGATATGGCTCTGACTTTTATATCAGACAAACAAAAGTATGTTACCAATCTGTTAATCACCCTATTTATTTGTTCCTATTAATCAATGATAAATATTTGACTTTTTTTATTTTTTAAAATACTTAGGGTTTATCGGATGCCATCACTAGAGTATTCCATAATGCACACCAAAGGTGATGTATTAGACATTTATACCAGAACTTCAAGTCAGTAGGCCATTCAGGACAGTTGCTTAAGAAGCTCTTCTGGTCAGCAACCTCTTCAACAACAATCATCCAATTTGAGAAAGAAATGAAAGACATCAATGATATATCCAATGATGCATATGATTGGATGATGGAAAATCCTACAAAGTACTGGTCAAGACATGCCTTTGATTTTGCTACTAAGAGTCCACAACTAACCAATAACATGACTGAGTCATTCAACAATTGGATAGCAAATGTGAGAAACAAGCCTATTATGGTGCTCATAGATGAGATTAGGCTGAAGATAATGAATAGGATATTAAAGATGTTTGAGAATGGTTACAGTTATCCAATATCTGGTCCAATCACACTGGATGTGAAGACAAGTTTAGACAAGGTACAATAGAAAGCAAGAGAATGCATTGTGCATCAAGTCAATTCACATTCATTTCAGGTGGTAGATATGCATGGTGGCAGGGTTGTGGTGAATTTGTTAGCTAATACATGTGGTTGTAAGCTGTGGAACTGTACGAGGTTGCCATGTAAATATGTAGCAGCAGCTATCACACACAGTAGGGGGTCAATTCAAGCTTATTGTAGTCCATACTATAGAGTCAACATATATCTCAAGGCATATAGTGAGTTCATCGAACCACTACCAACATTGGCTGATTTGGTGATTGATACCAGTTCTGGGATTGTCCAACCTCCACTTCTTAAGAGAAGACCTGATAGACCTCGAAAAAGTAAAAAAAGGGAATTCAATGAGGGTCCTGCCAAGAATAAATCTTCAAGTGTGAGATGTGATATCTGTAACATACTTGGCCACAATAGGTGAACATGTCCTTGCGGTGACGAACAACCGAAGAAAAAGAACAAAATAGGAAAGAAGGTATGACTCCTCACATGTAGTTTATAATTGATCATTACTTACTTAACTTACATGGCTAATATCACTTTTGTAATTTACTTTCTATGTTTGTGTAGAGAAAACAAAGGGATGAGATTCAGCACGAGGGTAGTAGCTCCCAAGTACTAACAAGGTCACAAGCAACATCTCAGCCTACATACAAATAATTCAGTATAGAACTTTACCCGGCAAACTACCAAGTACTCGAAATGGAGGAGCAAATATGCTAAGAAGAAGTAGACAAATGTACGTTGGTGATGGAAGAGAGTAGCTGGGATATGGAACAAGCTTTTTTTTTTTGGGAGAAAGTTGTTATTGAGAGATGTTTATTGGGTTATGAAACTGTTTGTTTGTTTCCTTGTCTGATGGAAAAATGATGTTTTCTTGTGTTATGGAACAAATTGTTTATCTATTTGGGTTTCAGAACAATGATGTCTATTTTGGTTTTGGAACATGGATGTTTATTTGGTAGATTGTATGGATGCACTTTAATAGGCTTATGATGTTGAATGCTTATATGTCTATGGATGCACTTTAACATGTTTGTGATAATGTCTCATATTCAGACGAAATGTTGTCCCTTTTTATTTTATTTTATTTTTTTATTTTTAAATGGGTCCTGTAATGGGTTTAATGGGTAAACATAATAATGTCTTGTATACAACCTTATTGTCATATTATTATATGTTTAGAAGGAATACTGTCCATTGGCTTAAAATTATGGGATAGACAAATACAGAGACACGAGGGCCAAATTAATAAAACCAATACAATAGAATTGAAAGTTGAAGAGTTAAAGCTAGTCATTACAACTTAACAAAACTAATACAATAGTCTTCCCAACTTCTCATATTCTCCCAAACATGATAACAATTATCAAAACAAGCACCACTATTACAATTTGAAGAGTTCCAACAGACTTCTCTAATCCCTTCACTATTTTCTTCAAAACAATTATCTCTTCCTTCACTTGTTGATCTTCATGACTTCAGCCACCAACAAATGTTTGTAGAGTGACTGTGGTGATATTGTCTTCAGCATGAGGCAATATTTTTTGTTCTTCTATAGGATCACACCAAGAAAATAATCCACAACCATATGGTGCATTGGGGCAGCAATAGCAAAGCTTGTGTTTGCCATTAGCATTCTCTGAAATTCTAATCAGTGCCCTTTTTATGGCAGTGACATACAATATTCAAGTACTTCAGTACTGAACCTCGATTGCTGTCATTTACACTTGCTGTTAACATTATGTATCTACAAAACCCAAATAACAATATACATGACCAACATTGCTAAATAGTTATAAATAGGCAATAACAAAAACAATGGTATTAGCAGATCTCTCTCTTGAATGCTTCAGTTTACTTTTTTTTCCCCCCAAAATGGAGTTCAATCACAAAAAAATTTAATCTTAGAAAATGTTCATTTACCATTGTTCTTATATTATTCCCAAAGCTGTTTGCACAAAGCAAGAAGAAGAGGAGCAGCAATGGAGGAATCAAAATAAATCTGACCAAAACACATATGTATAATCACCTGCCCTAACTTCTCAGATGCAACCCGCCGGAATCGGTTGTTCTTATGAATTGATTGATGCCCTAACTTCTCAAAATCAGTGATAGGTTTCAATTTCAGGAATAATACAAACTAAAAAAGTCTTTGATTAGTTATAAGAGAAGAGAGAAGAGAGAAGAGGGACTACCACCCACCTTCGCCAGAGACGTCGCCTGAAAACCCCGTCGGAATATCAGCTCCTCTCCTTCTCTCCACCGTCGCACTCCACTCGTCTCCACTTTATGGTTTTTGGGTATAAAAGAGAAGAGAGGAGAATCTTTAAAAGGGTTAGGGGCAATTTCGTCAGTAAAAACTCAAAACAAACACTTCTCTAACAGTGTCAACTTTGTGGGTTTAAATGTAATTTTTTGATTTTTAGGAGGGATTATGTAATTTCGGCAAACGACAGGGGAGGTTGATGTAAATCACCATAATTCTTAAGATGTTTAAGATCACATAACCATAATTGTACCCCCTCCCACCGCCACCCCCAACCCCCCAAAAAAAAAAATGTGAACCAGAAAATTGGTTTGTAATTATTTTTGGGCACCCTTATTTTTGAGTTCTGTTTGTTTG
>NC_056557.1:17856252-17864528 GCF_013358625.1 Macadamia integrifolia
GATGTTTATTGGGTTATGAAACTGTTTGTTTGTTTCCTTGTCTGATGGAAAAATGATGTTTACTTGTGTTATGGAACAAATTGTTTATCTATTTGGGTTTCAGAACAATGATGTCTATTTTGGTTTTGGAACATGGATGTTTATTTGGTAGATTGTATGTATGCACTTTGATAGGCTTATGATGTTGAATGCTTATATGTCTATGGATGCACTTTAAAATGTTTGTGATAATGTCTCATATTCAGACGAAATGTTGTCATTTTTTTTTTTAAATGGGTCCTGTAATGGGTTTAATGGGTAAACATAATAATGTCTTGTATACAACCTTATTGTCATATTATTATATGTTTAGAAGAAATACTGTCCATAGGCTTAAAATTATGGGATAGACAAATACAGAGACACGAGGGCCAAATTAATAAAACCAGTACAATAGAATTGAAAATTGAAGAGTTAAAGCTAGTCATTACAACTTAATAAAACTAATACAATAGTCTTCCCAACTTCTCATATTCTCCCAAACATGATAACAATTATCAAAACAAGCACCACTATTACAATTTGAAGAGTTCCAACAGACTTCTCTAATCCCTTCACTATTTTCTTCAAAGCAAGTATCTTTTTTTCGCTAAAGATTCATTGTATTAAGAAGAAAGAAAGAACGTACAGACAAGTAGAAAAGAAAAAGAAAATAACACCACCATCATACAAGAAATAGACTAAGGAAAAAAATGGACCAGCCCCACCTTCGGCATTGCCATCAGCAGGAGAAGGCCCCCTTAAATCTTAGTCTAATGCAAAACCTATAAGTTCATAAAGCGATATCTTGGACGCTGGGTAGCATCCAAATCCAATTCCATTGAAACCAACCGAGGCCAAGCTTCCACTAGATATGACACTTCAAATCTCGTTGATGATTTTGCCAAAAAATCGGCAATCACGTTTGCCTCCCGATAACAATGCGTCACCTTCCAATTTATTGAATTCATGAAAGGTAAAAGACTCCTCCATCGTTGTAGAGCAAACCATGGAACTAAACCTTTAGAAAAAAGGATCACCACTGCCGTAGAGTCGCATTCAATCCAAAGATGCTGAAAACCATATATCTTTGCCTGTTCATGACCAACGATCACTGCCAAGAATTCCGCTTCAAAATTTGTTCTGATACCAACATATTCTCTGTAGTTCAAGAGGCTGTCCCCCTTCTCGTTTCTAAAAATCCCGCCTACTCTGGCCTTCCCCAGATTGTCTAAGGAGCATTCATCAGTGTTTCGCTTGATCCATCCTGAAAATGGGAGACACCAGCGAACTTCAATAATCTCTCTACGAGTTCTTGTTACCCGAGGAATTCCTATTCTTCTAGCACATAACAGGTCTAGGATGGAAAGGGGTTTCCCAAGATGTACACTAGAAATCATACACATTTCTCCTTTCACCTGAGCAAAAATATGCTTATAATGAAGAGCTGCACCATCATGATATCTAGCGTTTCTCTCCATCCAGACAGCATATGGGATAAGAATAAAACCACAGAGCCACACAGTTGAAAAGGTTAAGGTCTTTCCTTTCCGTTTCCACCATGCTAAAATGTCCCCCATCCTATCAAGGGGCTACCACCTGATACCGAATAAATCACAGAAAGAATTCCACAGGGATTGGGTGTACTCACAATAAATAAATAGATGAGGGATAGATTCTTCTGCGTGACCACACAAAATGCACCTAGAAGGCATCATCATACCCCTTCTGCGCACCTCCTCATCCGTGGGTAACCGATTATGAGCAAGCCTCCAGCCAAACACAGCTTGACGAGGCTGAATCTTGGATTTCCATATAATAGAAAACCAAGGGAATTTCTGATTTTTCCCCCTTATCTCCTCCCACGATGATCTCAAAGAAAATGCCCAGAATTTGATAGCTTCCAATGACACATATCCTCCATATGCGATAAAGAAATTCTTTTAGCCTTCTCAAAGGTATCGGCAAGAAATTTCGAAGAAACATTTGGGAAACACCACTCACCATTTCGATTAAAATCTTCAGGCGCATATTCCTCCCTATGAACATTTCCTGCTCCAAATTAGAAGACTCCGCCAGGGAAGAGTTTTCTAACCATTTATCTGTCCAGAACATGATTTTTTCCCCATTACCCACGTCCATCTTTCCATGTCCGACACGAATTTCCACACCCTCTTCAGCCCCGGCAAAGTGGAGGGGGATTTGTATCCCTTCCTAAGAGAGCCATCTTTCTAAACAAATCTTGCTCTAAAAAATTTGCTCATAATATTGTCTTCATGTTTAATCTGCCAGGCGAGCTTGCATAAACAAGCTTTATTCACCTCTCTCAGTTTTCTGATACCCAAGCCGCCCTCGTCCTTGGGCTTACAAGTGTTCTCCCATTTTATCACAATTTTTTTTTCCACCTCCATTTGACCTGACCGGATAAAATTTCTCATCCACCGCTCTATAGTTTTAATAATGGATTGGGGCCACCAATAAACCGCAAAATTATGGATAGGGATACTAGAAATTACTGATTGAACCAACTCCACCCGACCAGCCATCGAGAGGAGCTTCCCTTTCCAGGCAGCCAATCTGCATTTAATCTTATCCATCAAAGGTAAAAGGTGATTTTTCTTCACTCTTCCCTTGAAGATTTCCACACCCAAATACCTTGTAGGGAATTTCGAGGCCTGAATTCCCAATAAATTACTGATGAATTGTTTCCTGTGGGGAGCGACCTTCCCAAAGAAGGCTTTGCTCTTGTCGAGATTAAAATGTTGGCCACAAAACTCCTGATACTTTGATAAAAATAAATGCAGATTTTTAACATACTTAGCTGACACATTCATGAAAATGAAAATATCGTCCGCGAATAATAGGTGAGTTGGGGTGTAGGCACTTCTTGGACCCGACAACGACTTTATTAATCCTTCCAATGCCAATTTATTTAATCCCCTACATAGCACTTCCTCAGCTAAAATAAACAAAATGGGAGATAACGGATCACCTTGATGAAGACCACGGCCCACACCAAAAAACCCCGCTGGACCTCCATTTATTAAAACCGAAATCCTTGAGGATGAAAGAATTTCTTGGATCCAAGAAATCCATTTCCGAGGGAAACCAAACTTCCCAAGAGCAACAAATAGAAATTCCCAGGATAGAGAATCGTAGGCTTTCTGTACATCGACCATGAGCCCCATCCCGCCTCCCCTAACCGTGGAATGCATCAGATTTGTCAATTCTGAAGCAAGGCTAATGTTTTCTGATATTATCGTCCCCTTTTGGAACTCCCCTTGTTCCTCCAAAATCATCTTTGGCAGGAGAATTGCAACTCTACTTGTCACAATTTTTGATAACACCTTGCAAAAATAATTTTCCATGCAAATTGGCCTATACTTGTCGAGAGAAGTAGCCCCCACCACCTTAGGGATAAGAGTGAGAAAACAATTATTCACACCCTTTGGAAGGATTCCCCATCTAAAGAAATGCAATACAGCTCTGCAAAAATCACCCTCAACAATACGCCATACCCGGCTAAAAAATTTCCCTGAGAAGCCGTCAGGTCCAGGGGAGCTATCTGGGTCTAATTCCCAAACAACATTTTTTATTTCCTCTAAAGATGGTTCAGCCTCCAAATAAAGAGCATCATCGTCCGAAATTATGCATGGAATGCAATCCAGCAACTCAAGGTGAGGAGAAGTGTGAGATAAGCTGTGGAATTCCTCGTAATAATTGACAGTATATGAAGATAATTGTTGCTGGTCATTCATCCACTCCCCATCAGCATTCTGCAAAGTGCGAATTTGATTTCGAGCCCGTCACATTTTCACTAATAGGTGAAAGAACTTTGAATTTTTGTCTCCATCTTTCATCCACCTCTGCTTAGCTTTTTGAGCCCATAGATTGTCCTGCAACTGGGTGGCTTTCAATAGAGCTGTTTTGGCATCAGCCTCACGACCAAAAAGGTCATCTGACATCCCTGCAGCCTCAATTTTTTGATGTACAGAATTTAGGTGATCAGAAGCCTTTTTTACTTCGTTATCAATATTGGGAAAATTTTTTCTCGCCCAAGGCTTGATATACAAGTTAACTCGCTTAAGTTTCTGAGAAAGAGTAAAAATAGGATTCCCAGGTATTTCCTGGTTCCACACATCTTGAATTACATTATCAAAATGATCATGCTCCATCCAAAAATTATTAAATCTAAAAGGGATGTTACCTGATCGGGTGATCGATTCTAACACAACTAGAATGGGAGCATGGTCAGAGGACGACCTTAGAAGGACCCTTTGGAGAGTACTTTTAAACATATCCAACCATTTACTGTTGCAAAAACTTCGGTCAAGGACCGTAGCTACATTACCTCGCCGGCGGTTGTTAGTCCAGGTAAACTTCTTACCTTGCAAGGGTACTTGTATCAAAAGACAAGTATCCACCATAGATTGGAATTCTGTAGCTGAGTTTGCATTAAATCTCCCTGGACCCCTTTTCTCGTTGGAAAGAAAGGTAGCATTGAAATCACCTATCACCGACCAGGGTAGATTTGGATTCACCACCAAACCTAGCTCCGACCAAAGCTCTCTCCGTTTGACCATAAACCAATTAGCATGTACAAAGGTCAGGCCTACACAGTTCCCTAACCAATCCACTGCAATTGATAGTTGTTGGTCAGACACCGAGATGATCGAGGGGCGAGGAATTCCTTGTTTCCATATAACCCATATATTAGGGACCTTGTCCGTGCGGAAGTTGTGAATGAAATCAGACTCGAACCCCAATTTTTTAAAAAACAAAAAAGGGAATTTTCTTTCACTAATCATTGGCTCCGCTATGCAAACAACATCAGGAGAATGTTCTCGAATAAAATATGATAAGGCTCTTAAACCAGTAGCCTTCTTCATGCCTCTGATATTCCAAAAGAGGGCTTTCATTGGAAAATAATGAATTAATTGGTGTTGCCAGACTTACTAGTCTGGCCTGCTTTCTTCTTTTTTTTGTTTCCTTCTTTTGAAGAAATGGCCATTCCCTTTTCTCGGGCATAGAGAGCATTGTCTATCTTCTCCATCTCCTGATACTGAGAACCCGTTCTACCATCCCTTCTAGAGGAGCAGAGGAAGCTACCATGCTGCAAAACCCCATTCTTTGGCGAGGAACGAGTGGAAGCAGCGTTTCTACCTCCCCTCAGCGAAGACAAAGCTCCACGACCTTTGGAAGCTCTGCCCTTTCTTGTTGGCCTAGGAGGACGTTCCCTGATAGCAGGGGCATCCTCCTCCCTCTCATTTTCCACCGAGTTCTCTGTGGAATCAGATGAACTCTCATCACCCGATGGGTCTGCACTATCCACATCCTCAGAGTCCGACCCGGATCCAGCCACATAGTTATTCAAATCTGAATTAGAGGGGCGGATAGAGATATCTCCACAACTCATTGAGTTGGAGTTTCCTAAAATTTCAGGATTGGTTGCCAAAGAATCCAAGACAATCAGAATATCTCCCTCCTTCTCATCATTCTGATTGGCTGACTGTCTAACACAAATAGAAGGAGATTTGTGCAGTTCCTCAATTGACGTTCTTTCAGTGTTTGCATTCAAATCGTGGCCCTCCTTCCCAGCTGCTTGATTGGCAGGTGAAGCTACTATTATGGAAAGAGGATCATGAGGGGCGGTTTCCACAATGGGCGTTCTACCCGAGTGAGACGCAACTCGGACCGAGTCCACTCTATCTTCAACGTAGACTGCACCAGGTACAGAGGCCGACCTGTCCATAGCAGCTTGTTTTTCATCTTCAAGCCTCTTGGATCTACATTCTCCCACCTTATGTCCCAACCTCTTGCAGAAGCCACATCGACTAATGTCATCTTCATACTGGACTCATTGTCTGAATCCAAAAACTCTCGTTGTACCGGGTTCGAGACGTTCAACTTGAACCTCCTCTATGCGAGATGCAGTTTCAGTAGTGTCCATTTCAACTAGCACTCTAGCATAGTGACCCATTAATCCCTGCTTGGTATGGCGATCCAGGGCAACAGGTCTCCCCACAACTTTTGCAATGGATAAGAGAACATTCTCGTGCCAATATTCTAAGGGGAGGTCGGGAAATCGTATCCAGATTAGCTTGGACCAGGTCTGCTTAACATGGATGTTGAAGTCCGGTTTCCAGTGTTGGAAACGAATGAGTTGCGAGACTATTTTCATAGGGCTTCTTCTCCAAACTGCCACCTTATCCCCTTCACATTGAAATTGGAAGATAACAAAACCCTTTCCAAGGGGATGCATAGTAACCCTCTGGCTTAGGTTCCATTTGTCTGCGAGCATCCAACGAAATAGCTCTGAAATCGACCCTTCCAATAAGGGCAAAGCGGAAAGACTGCCTCCTAGATTCGTAATCCTGTTGAGGGATTATGATTCTTCTAATCTCCCCTGCTTGAATTGGTTCTGGAAGAGAGTCGATCGCAGGCCATGATGCCCTACCGCCTTAGCATAGGAGCGGTTGGGTCTCAGTGCATCTGAGTTTACTCCACCCATAGCCATGGCTGCCTGGGGCGCAGGACCTCTATCCAGATCCTCACGAGCCCCACCATCATCATCTGCTTCTTCGCCATTCCTCCTATTCTCTGGCATCATCATCTCCAAAGTCCATCCTTCAAAGCAAGTATCTCTTCCTTCACTTGTTGATCTTCAAGACTTCAGCCACCAACAAATGTTTGTAGAGTGACTGTGGTGATATTGTCTCTAGTATGAGGCAATAGTTTTTGTTCTTCTATAGGATCACACCAAGAAAATAATCCACAACCATATGGTGCATTAGGCAAGCAATAGCAAAGCTTGTGTTTGCTATTATTATTCTCTGAAATTCTAATCAGTGCCCTTTTTTTGGCAGTGACATACAATATTCAAGTACTTCAGTACTGAACCTCGATTGCTATCATTTACACTTGCTGTTAACATTATGTATCTACAAAACCCAAATAACAATATAGTAAAGTAAAATTATTAGAATGTAAATCACCCAAAATACATTACCAACATTGCTAAATAGTTATAAATAGGCAATAACAAAAACAATGCTATTAGCAGATCTCTCTCTTGAATGCTTCTGTTTACTTTTTTTTTTCACCCAAAATGGAGTTCAATCACAAAAAAATTAAATCTTAGAAAATGTTCATTTACCATTGTTCTTATATTATTCCCAAAGTTGTTTGCACAAAGCAAGAAGAAGAGGAGCAGCAATGGAGGAATCAAAATAAATCTGACCAAAACACATATGTATAATCACCTGCCCTAACTTCTCAAATGCAACCTGCCGGAATCGGCTGTTCCTATGAATTGATTGATGCCCTAACTTCTCAAAATCAGTGATAGGTTTTGAATTTAGGGAATAATACAAACTAAAAAAAAGTCTTTGATTAGTTATAAGAGAAGAGAGAAGAGAGAAGAGAGGAGAGAGAAGAGAGAAGAGAGAAGAGAGAAGAGAGAAGAGAGAAGAGGACTACCACCCACCTTCGCCAGAGACGTCGCCTGAAAACCTCGTCGGAATATCAGCTCCTCTCCTCCTCTCCACCGTTGCACTCCACTCATCTCCACCTTATGGTTTTTGGGTATAAAAGAGAAGAGAGGAGAGTCTTTAAAAGGGTTAGGGGCAATTTCGTCAGTAAAAACTCAAAACAAACACTTCTCTAACAGTGTCAACTTTGTGGGTTTAAATGTAATTTTTTTATTTTTAGGAGGGATTATGTAATTTCGGCAAACGACAGGGGAGGTTGATGTAAATCACCATAATTCTTAAGATGTTTAAGATCACATAACCATAATTGTACCCGCTCCCACCGCCAACCCCAACCCCAAAAAAAAAAAAAAAATGTGAACCAGAAAATTGGTTTGTAATTATTTTCGGGCACCCTTATTTTTGAGTTATGTTTGTTTGCTTGGAAAAATTGGGACCTCAAGGTGTATCTCCCAAGTCCCACACAGCCCATTGAAGCTTCATGCTGGACAAACCAGAGAACATGCTTGGGATGCTCTCATGGTTTTAAAAGGCTTAATGTCACCCTTATGGTTTTAAAAGGCTTCATGAGGGAGTGAGAACTCCAATCTTTATATAAACGAAGGTTTTCCCTTGATTAACTAATGCGAGACTATCTTAATCGTCATGTGGTTAGTTTTTATCCACCTCAAGGGGCTTCTCGCCTCAGACCAAATATTTGTTTTGCATTGGTAATAGAAATAGCCAGAAGCTTGTTTTCCAATATGCCAAAAACCAAGTGTTTTTTCA
>NC_056557.1:17864828-17908650 GCF_013358625.1 Macadamia integrifolia
TCTTATGATTTCAATAAATGTCACAAACAATTGCCACACTATAACTAACACTTAAAAGTTTATGTATGCCCAAGCCTAGCTCAATGAGCACCTATTTTTAACCATGTGGTTCGAAGGTGTAGTTAGTCTAAGGTGAGCCTCTATTTGATTAACCACATACCAAATTTGGTTGACTTTTATGGAACATTTTCCCCTGCATTCCCTGTATAGTCTTTTCATTTACGAATGAACATCTTTCTGTTTCATGAGAACCTTCTACTTGGCTTAAGGCTTTCATCTAGGGGATAAATATAGGCACTGTTGAGGTGGACCTCGCCTTAACTAGGGTTGACTCACTCTACTCATCAATTTATGAAAAGGGCAAGGCAAGTCCAAAAACCTAGTTTTCTCACTATAATTTTCAGGCGATTTGGCTTGAAGGTTTTTTACGATACAAGGTTGGAAGCTTATTGCATTAACAGTTTATTTTACTTACAATTTCCTTTAAATAAATGAGCATGTCTTATGTGACACAAGTTGCTACTTAGTATTTGTAAACAAAAAAGAAAAAAACCCCATGACAGGGTTGGCACAGCATAATGACTTTCCATGGCCAGTGCAACAATCTTTTGAGATTTTTAGATTGAGATATCATCTCAAGCATTTTTCTATGGTCCCAAGAAACTTGAAAGATCTCGTTTATTATTTTAATATAAAAATACTTTTAGGGCATCCCAATGAATGGTGGCTAAAGAGGAAAATGATGTTAAAGTCAAGTTTCCTTCAATCATGGAGAAGAGAGAATGTCTTTCGCACCATAGATGTGATCATGTAATTGGATTCTATTGTGGTCATTTTTAAACTTTCATCCTCTACAGTACAAGGTCAACCATACCCTCTCCATGGTAATCAAGTGCCCAAATCTATGTGATGTTGCATACATGAAAAGATGTGTATCATATGTAGAGTACTGTGGCAAAGATTTAATGGATAAAGGAGTATTGTATATTTATTTTATAGTTAATTATAGTATCTTGTGGTTATTAGCATTAATTCTATATTGTGATAAGGAGAACAGGCTACCTCTTAATTTACAATTTCTTTTAATTTTCCTATTTTGTATTTATTTTTATATCTCTAATTTATCTCTATCTCTTTCTAATATTTTATTCTATGCCCTCCATTCCTCCCATCAAATGTGAAGATTCTTTCTTGTTCATGGGTGAAGGAAAATTTGATTTTTTTTTTTTGTTGCTAACGACGAGTATCTAGGCCTTCGGCCTAACTAGTCCCGCGGGCCCATACTAACCCCACAACCGCATGAACTGGGTCATACCGGGGTTGAATGAGAACCATTCAACTTTCACTTAAAGCAGTGAAGAGCACTAAACACCCCTGTGTGAGTGGCCCAAGGTGTGCCTAGTGGGAGTCGAATTTAGGACGTCTGAGTTTACGGCTCGTACCAAGATCGTTGCTCACCAACTGCGCTACCCCCTTAGGTTGAGGGAAACTTGATTCTAATTAAAAGTAATGTAGAATTATTATTTTGACATTTATTGCCAAGAAAAATCCATAAAGCTGAAATTTTTATGTTAAATTTTTTTTTTGGTGAAATGTGAGGTTAAATTTATATTTTTAACTATTGCTACCTAGCAGGCTTAATGTGTCAAGATCCTCTCCAAACCCCAATCTATTCAACACGCATAGAACAGCTGAAAGAACCTGGAATGCATGCCCAAGTGTTAACACCCATCCAATGCGAGTTGGAGCATTAAGCAAAGAGGAGCTGGATCTAGGCTAAGGAGGGACACAGGTGGTCTATAATCAATGAGATAGGAAATTCTGATCACGTAATCACACTAGTTAAATGTGAGTTTAAAGTTTAAGAAATCCTAAAATTCTCATTATAGAAAAATAACATTTTCTTCATTTTTAAAAAAATCACAATTAAACTTATGAACAGTTTTTTTTATACTTGGTTAGAAATTGGGGATGAATGTAAGATCCTTTATCACATCAATCCACATGCATTCACCCAAGTATGCCGTATAGGTAGTAGTTAACATAACATTTAATTTGGAATGGTGGTTATTGCATGGGCCCATAGGTCAATTCAATCACCACCAAAGTGCAAATATGTCCAAAAATCCCATAATTGATGTCGGCAATAAAAAAAATGATAATTTAATATGATATGTATGGGTACATTGGGTGAAAATCAATCGGATTGGACCCGTGGGAGCGGACGTGGATCGATATCTCATAGTGTCTGCTAATGACAAATGTATCCTTCTCACGTTGTAAAAGGGTAAACTGGTAACGAGGAGTCACCACCTAGATCAGGGTCGAGGACCTACAAATGTCTCCTCGTTTTGAGGGGAGAAAATGACTAATGGATAAGGTGAAAATATGCCCCAAATCTCTGGGTAAGTGTCAGGTTACGCTAGGGGAAGGTATTAGGCACCCCCAGAACGCCTGACCTAAACCGGTCTTCCTAAACCAAACTTTTGTTGTATACTTGTTTGTATATGTTATGCACCTGAAAAAAATGCCAAAACATGATTATATGCATTAAAAATATTTTTTTTTTGGATTTTTATCATATTTTAGGAAATCAAATTATGAAATTACCAAAATGCCCATAGAGGGCCAAACTATTAAAATAATGTGAATTTATGAATGATAATGGGTGGAATATATCAAAATCATTAAAAAAATGTGAAAATAGATCTAATGAAATTTATTCATAATTTTAAAACAGATTGTTTTGTATTTTTAAGCATAAATGACTAAAATACCCTTTTGAGGGCAAAATGGTGAAAACAAAACAAATGGTTTTCTGAACCAAAATCATCAAATGATAGCTCAGAACTATGAATTAGATCATGATCTATCATCTTGTCTAAATATGGGAAATCAATTCGAGCCCAACCTTCATATTGTCATAAACTACTAAACTACCCCTAGGGGCAAAATCATCATTAAGAAAATATTTAGGCTCCGAAATTTTCAGAATACATCAAATATACTGTAATGCATAATATATAAAATTTTGAGAATTAAATAACACTTATAAGTATTTTTTTATAGAGCCTTTGAAATAAAAACTCTACTTAAACACTTACTTAAAGAAAGAAACAAAATAAATATAAAAATAAATTACAAATTATGAAAATTTTCCCTGATGCGTGGGAACAACTCAGATCAATATAAGCACGTCTATTTGGCCAGAATCAGCTGCCGGAGGGTGCCAAAAGCCACCTTGAATGATGATGCTCCGAATGGCAAATATGGCCGAGTAGAGGTATTTCTGGAATTTTAATTCCTTACAGAAGGAATATATGGGAGAGACAAAGGTACCACCTGAAAGAGGGGGTTTATATCTACACAGGCATATTATTTTCAGAAATTTTCTCCTCCTCCAAGTCCTCCAAATGAGGGGTTTATATAGCCTCAAAACCCAGCATTTTCCGGATTTATGGTGGGCTACCTTGACTAAATGGGGGCTAGGCCTAGCGGGTTGGGCCTGGTCCAAGGGACAGGCCGTGTCTTCTGGTCTGGCATTAAATGCCATTAGACTTTTGGGATGTGCCAGCCGAAAGTGGGCCTGCCGACAATGGGGCAGCAGCCTCTGGGCCTGCCGACACTAAGCTAGGTTCGGTCCTTGCCCGGTTGGGTTGCCTCTGGTTGGACCGGTTTGAGACGGACCGGGTCAGACTGGTTGAACCGAATTGACTCGGGTTATTCCATTTTAAACGGCTGAAATTAAAACGTTAATATCTTGCAATCCATGTAGTCGCTTTTGACGTGCCACATATCGACGCAAAGCATTCACGGAGAAATTTCCATCAATACGGTGATAATTCTCAGATTTTATATACAAATGGAACAGAAATTGAGGAAAGTCCGTAAAATGATGCTTCATGCCGATTGAGGTCTAAATAACATCGGATTTGAACGAAATTTTACATCAAGGGGTAACCAAATGTCAAGTGGTTTTCTCAAAATCAAGTGGTCTAATTATCGAGAAATATTCCAAGGGTAATATGGTCATTTTACATCAAGGGGTAACCAAATGTCTCCAAATTTAGACGAAATTTTGAGTGATGGCCTAAAATGGACAAATGTGGATATTCTATGGGTTTTGGCTCTATTAGGGAAGGTTTGGGTGTAAAATATAGGCTACGGGTAAGTTGGTAATATTTGACATTCGGTCACATTGTGAATCAATTAGACCTTGATCATCATTGCAAAGATGTTCTCCCACAGTGTAGAAATTCAGCGTCTACAATATGTTTGATCATTTATTTATTTTGATAAGCTTGATATATAAATTATTGGGCTATATATATATATGGATAAAACTAACGCGGAGGCTCTTACATGCAAGCCAGTGCTGCCAATGGGAAAGCGTGCGAGCATTTTCAGCAAGGGGCAATATGGTTTGTTTGCACCCACAATGTCTAGGAATAGACACACACCAACGGATAGCATCCTTCCTCCGAAAAAAAAATAATCAAAAATAAAAATAAAAATTTAGTCACATATAGGCCTCAACCTTTGAGGAAGGAAAGTCAAGTCCAAACTCAATCAATAACAACTGCCCAGGTAAGGATGGGTTTTGTTCTAGTAGCTGAAAATAATATTCTAAAACTATCGCATGTTCTTTGTTATAGCGGGGAATTTTTGAATATAATGAACAGTCATAATGGATGTCAATTTAATCTGAAAAAAATTATACGAAAATTTTACAAAATTATTATAAAGCTATGCAACTAGAAATTGATCCCTATGATCGAAGTTATATACTCTATAACATAAACCTTATAACTGGCCATGTCCATGGGCCTAGACAGTTTGGGCAGAGGAGATAGACAGGGGAAAGGGACAATATTAGGTGGACAGTCCAGGTCAGCTATTTAGTTGTTAAGAAGAAGAAGATAGCCAAATGATACCAAATCATCAGTCTGAAAAAGGCATTTATATATGGTTTGTTTCTACTCAAAGGCATTTATATATGGTTTGTTTCTATATATTTAGTCTGAATCTTCTGATTCAGATAAGGAGGCGTTATTTTCTGATGATGAGGTGGGCCGGTCTGATGAGGAGTCTTCCTCTGAATCTGGGCAGGAATCAAACCGGGATATGGTTAAGGAAGGAGAACCGAACCAGTTGGGTTCAGTTTTAATCACTGGACCGTTGGAGCTTCAGCAGCAGGTGAGCAAGGCTATTGCATCCTCCTCTCAGGGTGGGGTGAGGTCTTCTGCTCGTCACACAAGGACAGGGGTGTCCCTAGGTAGTTCTCGAGGAGGTCTGACAGGCAGGGGGGTCATGCAGTGATGAATAGGGAGTATACTGCCCCATTGCAGCTCCCTTTGAGTAGGAAGGAGATTGCTCGGATGGGAGTTCAAGTGGTCGACAAGGCAGCAGAGATGATTGAGAAAGGAATTGACGCAGGGGAGAAAAAGAAAAAGAAAAAGAAAGGTGGTGGTCAGACCTTGAGGTCGGACAAGTCTAATGGAACATCTTTTTAATTATGCGGATTTTCTATTGGAATATCCGCGGTGTTCGAAAGGCAGCGGCTTCTAGAGCGTTGCATATTTTTCTTCGTGATCACTCCCCTGATGTGGTGTGTATTGCAGAGCCCATGGTGGATTCTTTTTCTTTCCCTGCTCGTTTTTTTAATCGACTGGGATTCATGTCTGATTTTATCCATAACTCCCGTC
Source organism: Macadamia integrifolia (assembly GCF_013358625.1). Lineage (NCBI taxonomy): Eukaryota > Viridiplantae > Streptophyta > Magnoliopsida > Proteales > Proteaceae > Macadamia > Macadamia integrifolia. The sequence goes on from NC_056557.1 coordinate 17,870,534, forward strand.
TTGATAAAGTGCCAAACCTCTGGGTAGTCTGGAAAAATTCTCTTGCGAGGCCTGTGGTGGTTCAGTCTTCAGAGCAGATGATTTCAGTTTCTATGCAATGGAATGGTCAGCAGGTTGTGGTTTCTGTGATTCATGCTTCGTGTTTCAGGGCAGAGCGTAGGAATCTTTGGGTGGAGATGGGCATTGTGGCTGCCCTGTTCTGTCCATGGGTTGTTTTGGGGGACTTTAACGCCACATTATATTCCCATGAGAAGAGGGGTCCTGGTAGATTCAATGTGGGTTCCGCGGCAGAGTTCCAGGCCATGGTGGATGCTTGTGATTTGATTAGCTCTCCTTCCCAAGGATCCAATTTTACCTGGACAAATAATAGATGTAGAGGACATGTGGCGGCAAGGCTTGACAGAAGTTTTTTCAATGCTCAATGGTTGGACGCTTTTGGTGATTGTGGTCAGAAGGTGCTCCATAGATCAATTTCAGATCATGCTCCAATCCTTTTTTCCTCAGCAGCGATTCCTAAGCCTCGAAATGCCCCTTTCAGACTTCATCGTTTTTGGATGAAAGAGGAATCCTTTGTGGACCTGGTGAGGGATGTGTGGTCTAGGGAGGTTAGGGGTGGGCCCATTGGCAGGCTGGCATATAAATTAAGGGCAGTTAAGGGTGCTCTAAAAGGGTGGGCAAGACAGACTTTCCCTAACTTGGATGTAGCTTTTAAAGATGCTACTGCAGAAGTGGAGGAAGTCCAGCGAACTATCGACCAGATAGGGATGTCTGATGAGTTATACTCCAGAGAAGCAGAGGCGAAATCTAAGCTCTTGAAAGCAGTGGAGATGCACGAAAAGCTTTGGGCTGAAAAAGCTCGCTGCAATTGGGCGAAACTTGGAGACCGTAACTCAAAATTTTTTCATCTATCGGTTAAGGTGCGACGTATAAAAAACAGCATTCGTGCTTTGAAAAAACAAGATGGTACAATGGTCTCTGAGCGGCTGCAGATGGCAGAATATGTCACTTTTTTTTTGAAAATTTTCATAAAGCGGACCATTGCATAGATCATATGGAGCTGTTGCAGGTGATTCCTAATGAGGTGAATAGGGAGGACTCTTCCATATTAGAAGCTATTCCTGCTAAAGAAGAGATTAAGAAGGTGGTATGGGGGTTGGATCCAGATAGCTCTCCTGGTCCTGATGGGGTCCCAGGTGCTTTCTTTATACAGTGTTGGGAGATAGTGGGTGACGATTTTTGTGGGGCTGTGATTGCTTTCTTCCGCGGTGGGAAGCTTCCGAATGGGGTAAATAACAGTTTTGTGACGCTAATTCCAAAGGTGGAGGGAGCGATCTCTCTGGATAAATTTCGCCCCATCTGCATGGCAAACTTTTTCTGTAAAGTCCTATCAAAGATCATGGCTGAGAGGTTATCTTGCCTTCTTCCTCGATTGGTGTCAGATGAGCAAGGGGCGTTCCAGAAAGGTAAGATTATTTCATCTAATATTGGATTAGCCTCTGAGCTTGCTAATTTATTACATACATCTGTCAGAGGGGGTGGCATGGGTATTAAGATTGACGTGCAGAAAGCCTATGACACATTGTCATGGGATTTTCTTTTTGCAGTCTTGAAAAAATTTGGCTTTTCGGATGTTTGGTTGGCTTGGATTCATGAAATTTTGGTTTCTTCTAGAATTTCAGTTTTTTTGAATGGTGGTCCAGTGGGTTTCTTTGGAGTTGAGAAAGGTTTGCGACAAGGGGATCCGCTATCTCCTATGCTTTTTATTTTGGCAGAAGAAGTGTTGTGCAGGGGTCTAAATGGTCTATTAAAGGAAGGAAAACTGAAGGCGCTCCCTGGTCCTAGAGGTGCTACTGTCCCCAGTCATCTGCTTTTCGCGGATGATATTTTTATCTTCATGAACGCAGGAGCAAAACATGTTAGATGTCTGAGAGAATTCCTGATTAATTACCAAGAATTTTCTGGCCAAAAAATAAGCTTGGAGAAGAGTAAGGTTTTTTTTGGCAAAGTCGCCCCTCACAGGAAGAGGTATATTTCTGATCTGCTGGGTATCCCAATTTGCTCTCTTCCGACGAGGTACCTTGGGGTTGAGATCNATTTTTACATTATACCCCATCCTGTTAGTATATGCAATGATTAACTTTTCTTGTATGCTAGACTAAATTTTGCATCGGCGATAATTTAAGCAGAGATGTTACTACAATACCTGCATTGTCCTCCAGTAGTAAGGTATAAACGAAATAGCATAAGCCAGATCCTTCTAATGCTTGTTCCTATTGCAAAACCCATAATCTTGAGTCTTCTAGCTTCCAGTTATGTAGTAACATGTCACATACTCTAGGCTCCTAGGCATACCTATGAAATCATATATCTGATTGTCCATATAAATGAACAAATCATTTGATTAGTTGCACTAAATATCATCTTAGAAAATAGAATATGTTGAATCCTACCTGACAATAGAGTTAATCTACCATTAAGAAGTACAGCATGACAACTTATGGGGGAAACAAAATGAATCAATTAGTTAGAAAATCTGTACACAGAAGAAAATTGAAATTAAATTTTTATTTTTTTATTTTTTTATTTTACGCACCTAGAAGGGTGTGATGTTTTTTTGGTTGATGAAAGCAAGAAGCTGAATAATCTGTTGGTTTGTCCTATCAATGGCAGCCATTTTTTTTTTTTCTCAAAACAGAAAATCAGAATGAAACATGCACTCAATAAACCAACCCTTTTGGCATGTCCTTATTTGTTCCATGCCTTGCACTGATAGGATGGATGATCACAACTATCCTATTTGTTGATTTTCTTTGGAAGTAAATATTGATTTCTCTACAATTAATGTCTTTTGAAATTCAGACTTGGTCCTCATACCAAGACTTATGATTCATTACATACCCACTTTACCATAACAAAAATGAAAAATTAAAAGAAGTAAAAATAAAAGCAGGAAAGAAAGTTTCATCACAGGTCATCATCTGTTAAAAAGATTCTGAAAACCCAAAGAATAACCAGCAAGAGAAGACCAGGGATTGCTTGAACTCGAGTCCGCGAATGCTCTTTTGCAATAATGGACAAATGAACAAACAGTACTCCCACTACTGCAGTCGTTTTTAGTAAAGAATGCCATACATGAAATGAAGATATTAGTTAGGAGATGTTTTGGACGAGACTCGATTATTCCCTTTTGGGTATACCATGATATGTGAGAAGGAGAGAAGAAAGGATGGCCAAGGTGAAGCTAATTTGCTACAGGCAGTAGTAAACCATGCATGTTGATGGAGAGGAGGTTGGTGCAGTGCCCGCATTGGACCGTAACCGTCTTGAACAAGCTGCTGCAAGGAACACTTACCTACATGAAACAGAGAAATCTCACATGTAAGAGAATAAGTAGCAGAAACAAAGAAACAAACCTAAATAACCTAATTGTGCTAACCGGTGCAAGTGGTTTGGTCATGGGAAGGAAGGGACATAACACAAAAGTGGGGAATGATAGCAGATGCATTGGACGTAACAGAGCTGCTATGAGGAGAAAGAGGTGGTCCAATGAAAAGGTAGAGGAGGATGACATCGTTATTACTCATGGCAGTTTGAGATAGATAAGGGGAGAGGGAGAGATTTGGTTTCCTAATGAAGAGGAGGGAAGAGGGAAGATTTTGTTTATACTTACCAAAAAACTAATAGAAACATGGGGAGAGAGAGAGATTTTGTTTCCTGGGAGGAAAGAGGGAAGAGAGAAGAGGGAAGATTTTGTTTACTAATAAATAAAATACTTACATTGATAAACTACCAACGTTGATGGAGGAAAGTGAATATTCACGTATGTGAATGTACGTGAACGATCATGGTCCGTGGATATGGTATCTATTAAATGAGAAGAGAGAAAATATATGCCATATCCAAGGACCAAGATCGTTCACGTACATTAACGTACGTGAATATTCCCTGCTCTCACGTAGATGATAAAAAACTTTCGCTATTTTTTTGCAAAAAGAATACTACAACTTGGGAAAAAAACTTACCTGATATCTAAAGCCTAAAGGCAACCGCACTCTCTGTTTCCGCCGTTAAGCTAAGCCATTTAGGCATCTCATCCATTCAATCTCCCCATTTACAACACCATTCCTATGGCCCAATGCCACTTACACCTGCCATCATCTTCAACCTCCCAATCTACGGATGAGTTGATTCCTTCAGATGATGTGGAACACTTTGAAGATGAAAAACGATGTAAGAAGGACATGATGAAAAACGATCTAAGAAGAACATGATGAAAAAATAACCATTTTTTTGTTACTACTGTGGTATGTTAGGACATGATGAAAAACGATGTAAGAAGCTTTTGGCCGATGAACAAACTTACTGTGCCCATCATCAGTGAGATTCATACGCTCCTTGCTCTGAGTTCCCTCGGCGATATTATCAGCCTAATCTTAGATGTTCTATGCCTAAGTCAAGGTTAGTTGAGCATGCATCTGTTATCTTCCCCATTCCATCAGCCACCTCTCGTCATCCTTCTGCCCAGTCCGATTTGAACCAGATTGATCAAGAGCTGTTTATTATCAAATGCAAAGCAACTATTTGAACCAATATCTAGATTTTTGAATATTTTTAAATTGTGAATTATGTCTATAATACTCTTTCCTCATGCTAGCATTCTTTTAAATGTGACACGACACAATCATAAAGTAAATTTGGTGAAGGTTTAAATGTTTTAGAGAAAAAAGATTCAACATACGATGAATAATACAATTGAATTTCAATATGTTGACGATATTGAGGAAGTGTAAAAGGAAGACTCAAATGGCCATTTCATCTATATTGGATAGAGTCGACGTATAAGATTTGTCCCGTACTACCTTAGCTCCAAGGAAGGGAAAACTCAATTTGTGGTTTGACCTTGTAGTCCTTGTATTGTCTTTTCCTTTGCATTATCTAAGTTTGGTATGGTGCTTCTTAGTTTCTCACTAATTTGGCTTTTCTTCCACCTTTTGGCAGTCATTTTACTCCTTTAATATAATTTTTATTAGTAAAAAAATGAAACAAATAATTAAATTTGGCTTATGAACTTGACCCATGGTTAATCAAATGGTAAGGTTCGCACTGCTCCAGAAAGAATTTTATTTTATTTTGAAACAAAAAGTCAGCAAAGCACCTATTTAAAAATAAAAAAGGAAAAATCACTTATACACTTGACAGCCCATAAGTTTGAAAAGTTTACTTGGACCATCCTTTCAAGTAAGATTAAGTACAAACAACCATGTTCATTACTCACTCACCATTTAGTGATGATGTCTTGGGTGGAAAAAATCCTAAATGTCCCAACTACCATTTAAGGGTAGAGAATAAGCCCTTACTTTTAAAGTAGTTTCTTTTCGAAGTGATTTTGAAAATAAGGAAACCAAAACCGTACTTTTGAAAGTAGTTTGAAACCAAAGTAATTGAGGAAAAAGAATCGGCTCCTTCTTCTGATTTGCATGATTGTTGCGCTTCTAGCAATGATCATGATTGTGATATTTGTATGTGGTGATGATGATCCAGGTCATAAGCATTGCACGCGCAAGCTGCAAACACTTATCCCTATACACTCTCCATTTCCACCTTTAAACTTTTCGACGCACTGACTGTTGCAAGCTGCTGGCACGCAGTTATCGGGATACAACATTACCTGGCAATGCCCCTTCTGTTGCGCATCTACTTTCATCACTATTAATGATGCAGCTGCAAACAACCCCGGCCCCATGAAACATCAATATCACCAAAATAAACATTTTTCAGTAGTTTATCAGATTATAAACAAAAAATAATGAAGTTAAGCCTATCATTGCATTGCAAATCACGGAGAGAATACTTAGAACGAACCTGAGAAGACAAGGATAGCAAGGATGACGAAGGAGGTGTAAGAAATCTTAGCAATTACTTACTAAATCTCCAACAATACTTATAAGCTAATAATTCTCACTCTGATGTGGACTGCTTGTTGGTTCTCAGCTTATAGTGAGTGGATGGTATTTATAAAGAAACTTTTGGAGCTCCTAAGATGATTTCCTTACTTAGAATGTAGATATACGGTGGTAGGTAAATACCCATATTTGGGTGCCTTGATTATGTTTGAATAGAGAAATTAATCTTATTTTTCTAAATGGGGTGAGATCCTCCTCTGCAGCGTTCATCAGATTGCCGGGAGTCACTTGGGATGTGTGCCCGGTGTTGCCAACTGTCTACAGCGATTTCATTTCTACAACCAGCTGACACCATACATCCCAAGTGCCTCCCAGCCATCAAATGCACATTGGAGGAGTTGGCACGCTGGAGAGGATCTCGTTCCAAAGATTTGAGTAGGTTGTCAATCAATGGGTTTCGATCGGTTTTGGTTTGGTTTTACTGTGAGAATGAGTGAAACCAAAATATGAACCAATAAGGGTACGTGCAACAGTTTCATTACTTTTATTATCAGTTTGGTTTCTATTTACCATATATACAAAAGTACGAAAAAAGAGTGTTTTTTTATATTAATTCTGTGTTGTTTTTTGTTTTTAATCTTTCTGATCCATTTTTAAAGTTCAGTTTGGTCTAGATACGGTCCAGTTTGATTTCGATCTCACAAAGAACCAACTTGAAACAGGAGGATTCAATAAGCTCATATCGATTTTGTTTCAGTTTCATTGGTTGAAGCTGGGTTTTGACACCCCTAGATTTGAGGGGATCAGATTATGATCTCTCATATATATATATATGTATATATATATATCTCGAAGTCTTATATAAGTGCATGTACTCATGTTTCATACTTTACCCATTTTGCTTTATTAAATACCTTATATTTTTCATTATCACTTTTGTAAATCTTTTTTATTTTTTTCAATATTATTGGTACCCTTTGTATATTTTCTAATGTTTAAATATTCTTTGAAAATTAATTTATTTATTCCTTATCAGATCCCTTTCCTTATCTATCCCTCCTCTACTTTCCTTCTCCACCTTTCCCTCCTCTCTCTAGAGTTGCTCTCTTTAAAACACTATAATTTAGGATTTTTTTTACTAAAAAAAAAAAAATCTTACATGCTTCTCTAATTTTCTCTTTTGATCTATATCTTTCCTTAAAAAAACCCTATTTTTAAGGAGTTTCTTTTATCAAAAAATCTCTCCTCTCCGGCTCTCTCACGTTTTTTAAACCTTATAAATTGAAATTTCTTTTACCAAGAAAAGAAAATCTATATTTCTCCATCACAGAAAAAAAAAAAACTATAGTTTCTCTCTCTCTCTCTCTCTCTCTCTCTCTCTCACACACACACACACACACACACACACACACACACACACACATACATACATACATACGCTTCACTATTTTTTTTCTTTTATCTTTCCTAAAAAAACCCTATATTTAAGGAGTATCTTTTTATCAAAAGAAAAATCTCCTAAGATGATTTCCTTACTTAGAATGTAGATATATGGTGGTAGGTAAATACCTATATTTGGGTTCCTTGATTATGTTTGAATAGAGAAATTAATCTTATTTTTCAAAATGGGGCAAGATCCTCCTATGCAGCGTTCATTAGATTTCCCATACACAACGGCCTGAATTTGTCCAGGGATAGTGCTCCTTCAATTTTAGGAATCAAGACCAGGAAATTATTATTAGTTCCGTAAGGCATGAAACCGATTCTGAAAAACCATCTAATAGCCTTGCACACATCTGAAGATATGATGTCCGAACATGATTTATAAAATGCTCCAGGAAATCCATCTGGACCAGAAGCACTATCTGGATCAAGATCCCACACCACACCCTTGATCTCAGTGTCAGAGGGAATACCATCTAATCGACCTCTATCCCATTCTTCCAAAACATTTGGGATGCATTGCAATAAATCCATGTGATTGGTCAAGGGAACACCTTTGTGAAAATGCTCATAATATCCCATGACGTATTCCTTGATCTGTGCTTTATCAGAGACCAGGGTCCCATCATCCATCTTCAGAGATTTAATGGAGTTCTTCATTCGCCGCATCTTCACTGAGATGTGAAAAAGTTTTGAGCATCTATCTCCTTGATCCCTCCATCTAGAACGAGATTTTTCAGACCACAATTTCTCATAATTTTGCATGGCCTTCAGGTATCTGGTCTTTGCATCAGCTTCTTTGGCATAAATTGAGTCGCTTATCCCATCTCTGTCAATTTCGGTCTAGATCTCCTCCATGCATTTTTTTGCCTCCATCATCTCCAAATTAAAATTTGGAAAATTTCCTTTCACCCAGGAGCGCAGGAAGACCTTCAATCTTTTTAATTTTTGAGCCATAACCAGCATTGGCAATCCAGAAATGTCGTTCTCCCAGGAGGTCTTAACTGCATTTAGAAAGCCCTCGTGTTCTGTTCAGAACCTCTGGAATCGAAAAGGACAGTTTTTTGGTCTTTCAGAACCTTCAAACACCATCAGAATGGGAGCATGGTCTGACGCCACTCTCTGCAAGACGAATTGGTGACATTCTTGAAAAAAAGAAATCCAAGCATCATTGCAAAAGCTTCGATCGAGCACTGCTGACACATGGCCCCTTCTCCTGTTATTAGTTCCCTGTGAAGGAACTTGGATTAGTGAGCATGTATCCACCATTGCGCCAAAATCACCTGCTGACCCTAAGTTGAAAATTCCCGGCCCCCTTTTTTCAGTGGAGAGAAGGGTGGCATTGAAGTCACCAAAAATCATCCAAGGAATATTCGACCCAGGATGGGTTGCCACGAAGTCGGTCCACAATTCTCTTCTAGTAGCTCTTAGGCATTTGGCGTGCACTACTGATAAGATGAATATTTCCTGAGCCCATTGCACAGAGATAGAGATTTGCTATTCAAAAGACGATAGCACAACAAGCTTTGCTACACCTCTTTGCCAAATCAGCCATAGATTTGAGACGCCGCCTACTCGCTCGTTATGGATGAAATCAAGGTCGAAGCCCAACTTGTTGAAGAACAACATAGGAAAGGCATCGGAGGGAATCATAGGTTCGGCGATGCAAAGGAAATTAGGCCTTTTTTCCCTTAAAATATTCCTCAAAGCTAACCTTGCAGCAGCCTTCTTTATCCCTCTAATATTCCAATAGAGGGCTTTCATTTACTATTTTTTGATGAAGCAATACGGCCAGACTTTCGTAAAGTCTGCTCTGTATAGGCTAGGTGTTTCCCCTTTCCTTGTCTTCTAGGAACCAAGTCCAATGCCTCCCTCTCGCAGAGAGTTTTGTCCATCTACTCTACCTCCTTTTGATTAACCACCACCGTGCCACCATTAATCTCGAGGGGATTGAATGACGAGATGACATTATTGTACCATTGCATTGGTTGGCACCTACCAGTCCTATGATGCTCGCCACGACTACTCGGAGCCATCACTCGATCATCACTGCCTTGTCCAGTGTAAATCGGGCTTGAAGAGTCCTTCTTGTGCATGGCCCTATTCGTGTCATTTTCAGCCTCAAGAGGAGAAGAGGCGTTATTTCCTGTGGGTTGAGAATAGGGACGATTATCCATAAGGGCCCCATTTCTACCATCAAACCCATTATCCGATCCAGCCATAGAGTCCGCCCCATCATCCAAGTCATTCTCCCCTTCGTTGACTTGTTCAAAAACGCACCCTTCTGGAATATTTCCTTCCTTATTCCATTCTTCTTCTAATAGAAGGCAGATTTGTATGTCCCCATTCAAATTATTCATAACCGATTTGCCTTCAATGTTCCTTAAAGTGTGCGATTCAAAAAAGGAAGGAGATCGTTCCTTGGAAAGGAAAGAAATCCTTTCCAAATTTGATGCACCAGTCATCGGAAACTGCTCATCCCGGTGGCCATTGCTCTCTTTCCGATGACCATTGCTCTGGACGCCATCCTCTTCATCTGCATAGGTCGCCCCTGGGACAGTCTCTTTGCGCTGCGACTCCTTCCTGGTCTCTGCTTCCCTCCTCACCCTACATGCATGGACAAAGTGTCCCATTTTTTTGTAGAAACCACATCTGATCAAGGCATCTTCATAAATAATATTTTGTTTGAACCAGAATGTCTCATTAGTTCCTGGTTGCCTTCGTTCTACTTGGATTTCTTCGAGTCTGGTTGCTCCAATCTCAACCTCTACCTGGACCCTTGCAAAAGTGCCCATTGCCGCAGATTGAGTGCGTCTGTCCAGTTCCACGGGTCTCCCTGATGCCTTAGCCATGGTTAGCAGAATCTTCTCGTGCCAGTATTCAAGTGGCAGGTCAGGGAATTTGATCCAAACCAACTTGGTTTTGACGTTTTTGGCATGAACATCAAAATCTGCCTTCCAAGGCTGGAATCTGATGACTTGCCCACGGATTCTTGTAAGACTTCGTCTCCACATAGCTGCCATGTCTCCGTCTCTTTCGAATTGAAAAAGAATATACCCCTTCCCCATAGGAGCCATCTTCACTCCGCCTTTTAGATTCCAATTCTCCTTTGCCTCCTTTCGAATGTCATCCATTGAGAGGTATCTAAAGTTCATCCTCCCTATCAATGCAAACCTGAACCGTAGCAGTCTTTCCTCATAGGCATCTTGAGGGATGATGATTTTGGTGTAGGCTCCAGCATGAATGGGATCGGGCAAAGATTCCACTTCCGGCAAAGCACGTCCAACCACAGTAGAGTAGGATCATCGCACCTCCTCCCTATTTTCTTCTGCATCCCTAATCCTATCATCCTCGCCTCCTTCTACAGATCTAGTATCATTTGTAGCAGAAGCCAATCTAGAATCCTTCCTTGAAAATTTCGGTTATAGAAAATCAATAATCAAAGCCTGTCTACCACGATCCGGAGGCCAGCCATCCTTTGGCTCATGTCCAATATCTGCATCCTTACTCGTCTCAGCCATCATCTCAGAGAAACTTTTCATCCCATCAGGAGTTGTCCTTACCCTCTCCTTCTATAATTCCATTAAAAGGAGCCAGTAAAAATAGTCATAGTGACCCTTAATTGGGTTACCATTAACATTAACAATGGGCCATCTACATTCATCAAAACAGGAAAAAAAAAATCCACTATAAAAGTCTCAATCCATCAAAAAATCCTCAAAAGGTGCATCAAGATTAGAGTATTGGACAAATGGAGTTCAATTCAGTAGGTAATTTCAAGAGGGTTTTTCCATGTACAGATAATGGGAGAGAGGCTAAACGAGTTCTTGTTTGTTTATTGAATATTGAGCATTAGAACAAAATTACCAATTTCTGCCATTATACTCTATGGACAGCAAGCACATATTCAGCCATTAGAACTCAAAACTCTTGATTTCTATCCTCCAGAGTATCAATTTTGGTGAACGGTGGCCCGGTGGGGTTCTTTGGGGTTGGTAGAGGTCTCCGACAAGGAGATCCTTTGTCTCCCTTTTTATTTATTCTGGCAGAAGAGGTTCTCTGTAGAGGTCTTAGAAGCATGGTTCAGAATGGTTTGATAAAGTCTCTTCCTGGGCCTCGAGGTGTGTTAACTCCCTCCCATTTATTGTTTGCTGATGACATTTTCATTTTCATTAATGCATCTGCTCAGTTTGTCAAAAATCTTAAGGCTTTTCTTGATAAATATCAGGCATTCTCTGGCCAGATATTTAATCTAGAAAAAAGTAGTTTGTTCTTTGGAAAGGTTGCCCCTCACAGGAAACATTTTATTAGTACTTTTATGGGAATCCAATCTGCAAGGCAGCCTACTAAATATTTAGGTGTGGAGCTCTTCAAGGGGAGAGTTCAACGGGACCACATGTTACCGCTGATGGATAAAATCAAGAAGAGGTTATCGGGATGGAAGGGTCGGATTCTCTCCATGGCTGGTAGGGTGGAGCTGGTTAAATCAGTGATTTCAAGCATACCAATTCATAATTTTGGGATTTATTGGTGGCCAGGAAGCTCAATAAAATTAGTAGAAAAGTGGATGCGAAACTTCATATGGTCTGGTGACATGGAGACAGGGAAGAAGATAGTGGTGAAGTGGGATGAGGTATGTAAACCTACCAGGGAAGGCGGTCTTGGCATTAGGAGGTTGCGAGACGTTAATTTTGCATGCCTGTGCAAATTAGCATGGCAAATCAAACATGGAAATTCTCTAATGAGTGTTTTCTTTCGTGCCCGTTTTCTGAAGATTGATGGTTCGCTGAAAACTACCTACCTTTCCTCTTCGATATGGCCTGGTCTTAAAAAGGTGTGGCGGTGGGTACAGTCTCATGAGCAATGGACTGTTGGGAATGGTCAGAGGATAAATTTTTGGAAAGATAGCTGGCTGGGAAAGAAGTCTATTGAGGAGATGTATGGTTCGCAGTTAGATATCTTTGATTCGATGCAGGCAAAGGTTTCTGATTTCATTTGCCAAGATGAGTGGAATTTTCCCCAGGTGAGCTCTGAATTTTTTCAGAATATCTTTGATCAGGCCAAGGATATCATAATTTCAGATCTGGATGATATTTGTCATTGGGAATTAAATTCATCTGGAGTTTTTACAATAAAATCGGCTTGGGAAAAAGTAAGACGGGAATCGCCAAAGGTGGGGTGGTATTCATTGATTTGGAATTCTCATCTTCAGCCTCGCCAATCGGTGTTTGGATGGAGAATGTTGAAAAATAAGCTCGCTACTGATGATAATGTGAAAAAGAGAGGGGTTTCATTGCCATCTCAGTGCACTCTCTGTGGCATAGCGGAAGAGTCAATAAATCATACCATGTATGAATGCTCTTTTGCAGTTTTCATGTGGCAGAAATTTTGTTGTTGTTTTGGGTTTAGGTGGCCTGGATTTGAAGGAGTTGAAAGTTTGATAGCTTGGTGGAAAGATCAGGCCAAGAAGACCATCTTTAAAGGGGTGTGGCTGAAGGGTTTTGTTTTAATCCCTTACTTTACTTGGTTGGAGAGGAATGGAAGAAAATTCGAAGGAATCTCAAAATCAAAAGAGCATTGTTTTGGTCAAGTGAAGAGAGAAATTAGCTGCCAAGAGCTGGTTCATTCAGGGGCAGCCATCTCAATTTTGGATCTTGTCACTGCAAGAAGATTGGGTATTTCAGGGGTGCGGAGAAGGCCTCGGGAAATCTTCAATATTTTCTGGTGCCCTCCTAATCCAGGTTGGATAAAAATCAATTCGGATGGTTGCTCTATTGGTAATCCAGGGAAGTCTGGAGCAGGGGGAATTCTTCGCAATGAAAAGGCAGAGGTAGTGGCAAATTTCAGAAAATTTCTAGGAACTCGCACAAATTTTGAGGCTGAATTTTTTGCGCTTATGATAGGGATTGAATTAGCTAAGCAGCATAATGTGAAACGGCTCTGGATAGAATGTGATTCAGTTGCAGTTGTGACTATTTTTCAGAAGAGGCAAAGTCCATGGATAGCTCGGCAAAGATGGATAAATTGTATTTCTTATTTGGAGGATGTGGAATGGAAAATAACGCATTGCTATAGGGAAGCAAATTCAGTGGCGGATTTTTTGTCAAAGTCAGCTGCTCGTTTTGAAGTGTCAGAGCCGATTTCAATTTGGCCAACTCTGGTTCAAATGGAATTAGACATGGATGCATCGGGTCGGCCTAGGTTCAGATTCACCTAGGAATTTCTTCTTTTTCCAGATTTTTGTTTTTGGTGGAGTTGGGTAGTTGCGTAATTCTGCTGATGGCAATGCCGCAGGTGGAGTTTCTGCTTCTCCCTCTCTTCTTAGTGTGAGTGTTGGGTATTTCTCCCTTCCTCATCTGATGTACTATTTTTCTTTTTTCTTCTTTTTCATTTAATATACATGACTTTTTAGCGAAAAAAGTGAAATTAAAAAAAATAAATAAATAAAGTACTCTGTTTTCAGCAATTCAACAAGAGTAGACTTTTTCAGCTAATGATAGAAGCAAATATTTCTTTCAGCAATTCAATAAAGTACTCTATTTTCAGCTAATGATAGAAGCAATACTTCTTTCATTGTAAATGGGAAACTAATAATTATGATCAGAATTGAACATAAAATTTACTTAACACCTACCAACAACTGGCAGATCTTGGCATGGACCTAAACACCAGTTGCTCATAGCTTTCTTCTCTCCTTCTATGTAGAGATCTTACATAATACAATACAAGTCCTCCCCTTACTCCTCTCATTTCCTTTCCCCCACCCACCTTCCTTTATTTTTTTTATCATCCCAAGAGTGAAAGATATAGATGTCAAAGAATTCCATATCAGATAATTATCTAACCTTGAACCTACTATTGAACAACAAACCAGTCAGATTAACTTCTCCAATTATGAATTAATTTTGAGGCTGGACCTACTTTTCAGTTAAATGAATGGGTACAATCATGTTTCACTTGCTCCATGAAGAACCTACAAACTGGTTTTTTCCTGTAACCATGTCTCTAAGAAGAACTTACAAGAAAAGGTACAATCATGTTTCACTTGCTCACATGCAGGTAAGCTGAAAAGAAGATGGAAAGCTGAAAGCACCATTCCAGATGATCTAATTCTCTGCAGTCCAACCCTGTTTCTCAATTTAGATCTGTTTTACGTACATTGAAGTACACAAAAACAATGAGTAGCAGTACAGAAGATCACTGGATTGAGAAGTGATAAAAGTACTGGATGAGGATTTCCTAATTATTCAGATCAAATGAATCCTGGATGAGGATTTCCAAGATAAAAGTCTCAATTCATCATAAACAGAAAAACATACAATTCCATCATATAAAAGTCTCAATTCATCAGAAAACATACAATTACAACCCAAAAAAATAACACCAAACCTACATTCATCAAAAACTTAAAAAAACATTAACAGTGTTTCAAAAGTGTTTTGTTCAAAGTCTTGGTGGATTTGAACTACCATAACCTGGGCATTAACCCAGATGCTTTACCATTTTGAGCTAAAGACTCCTTACCTACGAAAAAAGAAATTGTTCACACTCAAAAGAACTGATATGCACTCGTCCATAAAAGAAAAATAAAAAATGCTGATTAATGTTTCACCTCTTCTTTTTTTTCTCAGGTAAAAGAAAATCCTGGTCCAATTAAGGGAGGACTTGCTCCAATCTATGGTGTTGCAGGTCCAAGTCCTATTATCTTCAATTTTCTGCAAAGATATGTGCTCACCGGCTATGAACTCTGTTTCATTGCCAAGGTTGGACGTTTTAAGTCTAAATGCAGGAATCCAAAAGTGTACAAAAGGAGGTGCATTTTTTGCTTTCAAGTGCTCATCAATGGCTGCTGTGGAAAGCATATGTTCTCTTGAAAAGTACTAATAAAATGTCATGGAAAAGTAACAGGGATCTAATCTTGCATTGTTTTCTGGTTGTGTACAAGGCTGCTCACAACCACGCCTGGTGTTAGCACCATTGGGATACTATGTGTACTGAAGATAGCAAGTAATTAAATTAAAAAATTGAGTCTACAAGATCAGATTAGCATACCTAACAGCATACTAGCATTCGCAGGTCATATAAGGTTTAGCTTCGAAACATACCTCGTGAGCTCTGAGACCTTCGTGAACAGGGCAACCCACAAACTTTGTGAGAGAGATGCAACCCGCGAACTTCACGAGAGAGATGCAACCCGCGACCCGCGTCCCATGACCTTCAGCTCTCAAACATACCTTTTGAGCAAAGAAACCTTCCAGTCGCAGAGAGACCTTCGCGGAGCAGGCTGTGACCTTCGTGAGCAGAGCAAACTGCTAGGGTTTTTCCCTTGTTCGTAAAGAGAGCGGTGTGAGAGAGATGTAGTGAGAGGGAGAGAGAGAATCGTGAGCAGAGAGCTTCCTGAGAGAGACTTTCAACTTAGAAACGTAGCTTTTGAGCAGAGAAACCTTCCAGTCGCAGAGAGAGACCTTCGCGAAGCAGGCCACGACCTTCATGAGCAGAGCAAAACAATAGGGTTGAGAGAGAGAATCGCAAGATTAGAGAGCTTCCTGAGAGAGATGAAGCGAGAGGGGTGAGAGAGAGAATTGTGGGAGGGAACTTTTTAGGGATTGAAATTCAAACCTGCCTTACGGTTTGGTCAGAACCGGTTCAAATGGAAAAATCGAGCCATCCAACCTTGTAAACTGGGTTTTGTTACCCTTGAAGCCAAATCTAATCTTGACCGTTGGTTTAAAAGAGAACATGTGTCATCTTCTACCGGTAGCAAAACAAAGAAAAACATGATTTCGAAAAATAGAGGATTTTTATCCCTCTTGGGCTGGGTTGGGTAAGCTAGCTATACTAGCTAGGTGGCACCAGGGCAGATGTAGGTTCACTGATGATAACCATGGCAGGTCTAGTGGGTTTCCAGTTCAGTAAACCGTGATGGGTCAGGTATTACTAGCCCCATTGAAATTTGAATTAGAGACAAGTTCCCTACCACGAATGCAATAACTAAGACTCCAAAATACACACTTTTTTTAAGATAATAATTCTTACGATTTTTTACATCAACCTCCCTTGTCATTTGCCGTAATTACATAATCCCCCCTAATAATCAAAAAATTACATTTAACCCCACAAAATTGACACTGTTAGCATCTTATTTGGGTTAATCCGTTTGTTTCATTGAAACAATTTGAAAAACCCAAAAAGCCCTCACATACCTTTATCCCAAACAAGCCTATCTTCCTTTTTCATTTGTTACTGGTTTTGGGTCTGCAAGCCACAAGCAATAAAGACGAAGTTTCTCCTCTCTAACGACGGCTACTCGGAACGCAAAGGACGATGGTCGATGGCTACTTGGACTGCTTCCCTTTATTCTGAGATGGAAGTTCTGAGAGCCCTTATCCCCTTAGGTGACGGGCGATGGGGGACGAGGTACTGAGAAGTCCGACAGGCAACGAGCAACAGGCGTAGCTCTTCTCATATATGTGTGTATTCAACAACCGAAAAGAGAAGGATCTTCGATTTCAGTAATTTCATACCCTACAATTTGCCCTAGGTTTGAAATTTCTCCAAATATCTTATGAGATCTCCATTAAAAATTGCAGGGTTAGAGACCATTCAACAGTGCCGTGGTCAGAAGACTAATAATTTTGTCCTCCTTGCTCGGCCAGGGAAGGTTAGTTTCAATGGATTGCTCAATTTCTTTTGCCTTCCTGTTCAGCATTGATGCTTAATCTGGGAAGTTTATCATAGGTGTTAATGGTACTGTTATTAGTATGCATTTGTAAGTTTGGTTTTTCTATTACATCTTCTTCTTCTTCTTCTTCTTCTTTAAATGAATATATTGATGGATTTTCTTCAGGGTTTGGTGTGGACTAAGTTTACAGTATCTTTTTACTTGGATTTTATTTCAATACCTCTTGTTTATCCGCTTTGATTTAAGTTCTTATTTTTCAAATAAAAAGTCCCCTTTTTTGTAAGTAAGTTTCATGGTTTGAACACCTAGGGATTTTGCATTTTGTAAGATTAAAATCCCCTTTATGCCATTTTGTCAAATTGAAAGTGGTTTCTGAACTACTATGAAGGTCCATATAGTCTAGGGGAGATAGGAACATAGTCATTCTTACATGTGTGTTTTCATTTGCTTGTGCTTTCTTCTCTACTGCACATGTGTCTTAGAAAGTCTTAGAAATCAACCAATATCAGTAATATAGTATATGTTTGAAATATAAGAGATAAATACCCATCTAAATCAATACAATAAAACTCCATGTTTTTTAAGATTATTCTGAATTTCTCACTTCTGGTGTTCTTATGAATTTATCATGCTTCATGCTTGTGTTGATATATGTTTCAATCTAACCTTAAAATTTTGCAACAATGGTTGTGAAGTGTCCTATACAATTTAATTGGTGTGGGAGAGTCCACACAAAGCTTGTTGACCCAGATTTTTAATCCCATTTGGATCTGATATGCTATATACGATTTAGTCATCAACCATATCCTTAAAGGTCGTAATGTGAGGTTTAAAGTCAAATGTGAGATTTCTGATGAAGTGCATGTGGAAGTGACAAATGATACCAATACACCCAATTTATTTGGTTTAGATGGGGTCGACATTATCAAAATAGTTGTTTATGACCTTGAAGATAATCCTAATGATGTAAAAGGAAAGTGGAAAGCAAACCAATACTCTAAATCTCTAATGATGTGGTTTTTAAAAATACAAAAGATCACAATAAATCTGCCCCAAAACTTATGCAGTTGGCCAGAATAGTGGGAAGCTGGATCATGATTTAGGGAGTCAAAGGAGGAAAAATATTCCTTTCAAGAGAAGTGATGGGCTATGTAAAGCTGCCACCAGTGCTTCTAGTGATGGCAATGATAGCCAAGATAGTACCACTGCTAATGCTACAGCTAATGCTCCAGATAAGGGTAAGGCTACAGCCAATGCTACTGCTATTGCTACTCCTGGTAGATCAACTAGTACAAGTGTTGCTCAAACCAGTGGGTTGAATGTTGTTAGCAATAGTTCTGCTAGTACAAATGGTTCAACCTGAAGACGATATACTAGTAGAGCTGAAAGGGAAATTCAAAACATTAATGACAGTTCAGATGATGAGTCTTTACAGGTAACTCAGTCACATTCTAGTATGGTGCCTAACTTTGTTAGTCATGTTGAAGATACACGAGCTACACTGCCTCAGATGCTCCAGTCTTCTACAAGTGATGAAGAATGGGTAGAACAGCATGAGTCTATGGAAGACTCCAATGAAAGTGAAGGAAGCCTCACTGATGAAGTCGAGACAGATGCTAATGATGTACAGGGGTATCTAGGTATGGACTTTGCTTATGATGATGGTATTATACAGTTAGTCATAAGAGCTACATATAATGATGTCAATCATTTCAGGGCTGTCCTCCAACAGTATGTGATTCAAGAGAAGTGGGGCTTCAGATATGGATTTGAATATGGGGCTTGGAGCAGGAATGGAAGGGGAGCCTATCATGGATTTAGTTAGCAAAAATGGTGTGGTGATGGAAGGGGCTGATCGTTGGCATGCAGAGAATGAGATGGACGATTTTCAAACTGATTTTGGAAGGGGGCGGACTGATAATCAGGATAACTCGGGTCATGGTGCGGGGTGGAGGTAATATTGCTATGCTCTCTCATAGTCAATATAGAAGCTCTCAGCAGCTAATTGATGGGGCGGTGGTGGTTTTTCATGAGGACTTGAATCAGGTGGATAGAATGGCATGTATGTGAGAAGGAGAACTAGAAAAAAGAAGGCAACAAAAGGGGAAGTCTGCTGCGGTCTCTGAGCAGGCTTCCAGAAAATCAGATAGGCTCGCTCTGTTAGAGAGATGACTATGAAGGTGTTATTTTGGAACATCAGAGGTATAAGGAAGAAGGCTGCTAGATTAGCCTTAGGAAAAATTCTGAGGGATAAGGCTCCAGATATAGTGTGTATTGCTGAGCCGATGATGGAAGTGCATGACTTCCCTAAGAGGTTTTTTAATAAAAATGGATTCGAAACTGAGTTCATTCATAATGAGAGAATGCAAAAAGTTCCTAATCTTTGGGTTATGTGGAAAAGGGGTCTCTCAAAGCCGATGGTTATTTCTTCATCAGAGCAGCACATTTCTATGAGTTCTAGCTGGAAGCAAAAAAAATTTTCCCTGTCTGTAGTTCATGCTAAATGCTTTAGGCTGGCTAGAAGGGAGTTGTGGGTTAATTTGACTACTTCATGCCCGGGTCCAGGTATTCCATGGATGGTAATTGGAGACTTTAATGCCACCCTCCAGTCGCATGAGAAAAGAGGTCCAGGAGCTTTTAATATGGGATCGGCGGCTGATTTCACAACAATGGTGGATGGATGTTCTTTAATTCAGGTTCCTTCCAAGGGCCGTAAATTCACCTGGACAAACAATAGGAGAAGAGGAAATGTAGTTGTTGTTCTGGATAGGACCTTTTGTAATGACTCTTGGTTCTCTACCCTTCATGATTGTCACCAGGAAGTGATGTATACGGGGGCCTCTGATCATTCCCCTCTCCTTGGAACTTCGGAGTCTTTGGTAAGGCCAAATAACTACCCCTTTCGATTCCAGCAATTCTAGATGGAAAATGAGAGCTTCATGAAAGTGGTTAAGGAATCATGGGATGAATGGATTAGTGGTTCAGCTATTTATGTTTTCAGTCAAAAAATTAAGAGGCTGAAAGGTGCGACTAGGCCATGGGCTAAAGAAAATTTTCCGAACATTAACTTGGAATTGGAGGCTGCGCAGAAAGGGATGGAGGAAGTGCAGGGTGAGATTGAAATAAATGGGATGAATGACCAGATTTTTGCCAGAGAAGCTGATGCAAAAACTAGGTTGCTGAAAGCAATGGAGAACCATGAAAAGCTCTGGGCTGAAAAGGCTAGAATGAGATGGAGAACCCAAGGAGATAGATGCTCAAATTTTTTCCACGTTAGTGCAAAAATTAGAAGGTTGAAAAACTCTATTCACACTTTGAAAAAGGAAGACGGGCAAATTATTTCAGACAAGAGCCAATTGGAAGATTATGTTAGTGGGTTTTATGAGAATTTTCTTAAGTTAGATTGCATCCCAAAGGTGCTCGATGACCATGATAGATGGAGGCTGGATGTCTTACCGAGCAATGCAGAAATTAAAGAGGCGGTTTGGGAGCTTGATCCTGAGAGTGCTCCAGGCCCAGATGGCTTCCCAGGTAAATTCTATAGATCTTGCTGGGAAATTATTAATTTAGATGTTTGCAATGCAGTTCGAAGTTTCTTCAGTAAAGGCAGAATGCCTAATGGTATTAATACTATCTTCCTAGTATTAATTCCAAAAGTGGAAGGGGCAATGAGCTTGGATAAATTTAGACCATTATGTTTGGGGAATTTCTTTTGCAAAATTATCTCTAAGATAATGGCGACTAGATTATCAAGGATTTTGCATCGGCTAATTTCAGAAGAGCAGGGTGCTTTCCAGAAGGGGAAAATAATTCATTCAAATATCTCAGTGGCGTCTGAGCTAACAAATTTATTGTTTTCGACGGCTAGAGGAGGTGGAATGGTTTGAAAATAGATATCCAAAAGGCTTATGACAAGATGTCTTGGAGATTTATTTTTCAAGTTCTAAGGAAATTTGGATTCTCAGAGAGGTGGGTATTGTGGGTGCATCAGATGCTGGGTTCTACCAAAATTTCAATTCTTCTTAATGGTGGTCCGATAGGGTATTTCGGGGTGGAGAGGGGTTTGAGACAAGGGGATCCTTGTCCCCCATGCTATTTATTCTAGCTGAAGAGGTGCTTTGCAGAGGTCTCCAAAAGCTTGTAGTAGAGAAAAAGTTCAAGGCGCTTAATGGCCCTCGAGGGGTGACGACTCCAGCTCACAGTCTCTTCGCAGATGACATTTTCATATTTGGGAATGCCTCTCTCAGGTATGTTCGCCATTTAAAAAATTTTCTTGTGAAATATCAGGAGTTTGCTGGCCAGTGCATCAACCTAGAAAAAAGTAAGATTTTTCTAGGCCATATTTCTCCCCAACGCAAGCAGGCCATTGTTGAGGAAATGGGTATTCCCCTATGTTCTTTTCCTACCAGATACTTGGGTGTATCAATTTTTAAGGGCAGGGTCAAAAAAGAATCAATTTTGCCTATTCTAGACAGGGCAAAGGATCGATTAGAGGGCTGGAAGGGAAGACTTTTATCGATGGCAGGAAGGGTGGAATTAGTGCGTTCTGTGATTCTTAGCATTCCAACTCACAGTTTTGCGGTCTACTGGTGGCCAAATTCTCTCATTAATACTCTTGAAAGATGGATGAGGAATTTTGTCTGGACAGGGGAAGTTGACAATGCAAAAAAAATTGTGGTTAATTGGGACCAATGCTGTAAGCCTAAGGAGGAAGGGGGTCTTGGATTGAGGAGATTGAGGGACATAAACAAGACAATGCTATGCAAATCTGCCTGGAGAATTAAGACTGAAGAGTCTATGGCGAGCTCTTTTCTGAGGGCTAGATTCCTTGATAGGGAGGGTATCCCTAAGAAAGGATTCAGAAAATCCTCTATTTGGCCAGGTCTGAGGAAAATATGGGATTACATATCTTCTAAAGAGAGATGGGTGGTGGGAGATGGAAAAAAAATAAATTTCTAGAAGCATATCTGGGTAGGGCAAGGCGCCATTAAAGAGAGTGATATGCTGGAAGGTATTGATATATCTGTGTTGGATGGGAATGTTAGTAGATTCATTGTGAATTTCAACTGGAATTTTCCTCAGATGAACTCTAATTTTATGAGGAACATAATAAACGAGGTGAAGAAAATTAACATTCCTACTTATAAATGTGAAGTTAGGAGGATCTGGTCCCTTTCTCATGATGGGGAATTTTGCTTCAAATCCACTTGGGAGGATATAAGGGTGAAAAAATCAACAGTTTCCTGGGCTTCTATCATATGGAGTAAAAAGCAGCAGCCTCGGGTCTCCACTCTAGCATGGAGGGTGATTAATGGAAAGGTCCATACTGATGATGTGGTAAAAAAGAAAGCGATCCCCCTGGCGTCTAGATGTGTCCTTTGTAATTCAAATGAGGAAGTTTTAGAGCATTTATTCATAAGATGCCCTTTCTCTGCGGAGATCTGGAGGCTTCTTTGTGATGCTTTCAATGTGCGTTGGGGCAGCCAGGGCTCTCTGCTCGAGCTTGCTCAATGGTGGAAGAGAAAGTTGAAACTGGTTTGCTGCAAGGAGGCGTGGAATATGAGCTTCGCCATTGTGTTGGATCATTTATGGAGGGAGAGAAATGCAAGGCTTTTTGAAAATAAATATCGGTCAAGCAGGTATGTACTAATGATGGTTTTTGAGGATATAAGACAAAACAAGCCAAGATCTAGAGGCGAGATTAACTCCATAGCAGATTTGCAGTGCAGCAGGCGCCTAGGCATTCAGATTCAGGGAGTGGGGAACAAAGAAATTTTGGAGGTCTTCTGGTGTAAACCTCCAATGTTCTGGATAAAATTAAACTTTGATGGTAGCTCTATGGGAAATCCAGGGTGGGCTGGAGTGGGAGGTATATTTCGGGACCATCAGGGCAGGGTCATGGGCTCTTATAAAAAATATATGGGTATTACTGGAGTATTTGAAGCGGAGGTGGAGGGTCTGATAGAGGGGTTGCTGCGAGCAAAGGCCATGAACATCACTTGTTTATGGGTGGAGTCAGACTCTAGCTCGGTTGTGCTAGCGATTCAGCAAAGGAAAATTCCATGGTATGCTCTCCAACGATGGATGTATCTCAAGCCGTTCCTTGTCAGTATCAGCTGGAAGATATCTCATAACTTCAGGGAAGGGAACTCTATAGTTGATTACTTGGCCAGAGATGCGGCGAAGACAGGGATTTCGGGTGATAATGTGGTCCTTCCCTCCCATATTCTTGATCTCTTGCAAAGGGATTCAGATGGGAGGCCTCATTTTCGGTTTAATTAGTGCTTCTTTATCCTCCTGCTGATGGCCATGCCGAAGGTGGGAGGGTAGAGTTAGCTAGGCTCTTTTGTTTGAATCTGTTTTATTGTATGGCTTTTATTTTCTTTTCTCTGATCTTTTAATGAAATAATCTTTTAGCAGAAAAAAAATGTGATTCAAGAGGGTTTTGACATATTGAAGATTAAGAATGAAAAAACTAGAGTTACTATAGTGTGTAAGGCTCTTGGTTGTACTTGGCGAGTATAAGCTTCACCGGTTGATGAGGATAAGGGTGTTAAGCATTCTACGACATTTATGATAAAGTCGTACAATCCCAAGCATGCATGTATTTTGTCAACCGAGCAGAAGAATGTTACATCACAATGGATTGCAGAAAAACTTGCTCCTCACTTGAGAGTTCAGCCAGATATGTCAATAAAGTCTTTGTGTACCTTCTTACATCACGCTTACAAGGTTTGGCCCCCTTATATGAAGTTGTACCAGGCATGCATGCTTGCTCTGGAAATGAATCAAGGTAGTCAAAATGATTTATACTCCTATCTACCTGCATATGGTAGGATGGTGTTGGCTAAGATGCCAGGTAGTCTGTTCAAGATCTAGTACCAGGAGATGCATGACTTGTCAGGGAACCCTATCTTCAAGAGAGTGTTTGTTAGTATCAAAGCATGTGTTTCAGGGTTTTGTAAAGGGGAGGAGACCATTAATTGGTGTAAATGGCTGCCACTTAAAGGGCCGATATGAAGGCATTCTTTTGTCAGCAGTCTCGTATTATGGGAATAATAAAATGTTCCCTATGGCATATGATGTAGTTGAAGTTGGATGCAAAGACAATTGGCTTTTTTTCTTTAAATGTCTACATGAAGCTCTTGGTACGGCATCTGATGATATGCCTCTGACTTTTATATCAGACAAACAAAAGTATGTTACCAATCTGTTAATCACCCTATTTATTTGTTCCTATTAATCAATGATAAATATTTGACTTTTTTATTTTTTAAAATACTTAGGGTTTATCGGATGCCATCACTAGAGTATTCCCTAATGCACACCAAAGGTGATGTATTAGACATTTATACCAGAACTTCAAGTCAGTAGGCCATTCAGGACAGTTGCTTAAGAAGCTCTTTTGGTCAGCAACCTCTTCAACAACAATCATCCAATTTGAGAAAGAAATGAAAGACATCAAGGATATATCCAATGATGCATATGATTGGATGATGGAAAATTCTACAAAGTACTGGTCAAGACATGCCTTTGATTTTGCTACTAAGAGTCCACAACTAACCAATAACATGACTGAGTCATTCAACAATTGGATAGCAAATGTGAGAGACAAGCCTATTATGGTGCTCATAGATGAGATTAGGCTGAAGATAATGAATAGGAAGTTTAAGATGTTTGAGAATGGTTACAGTTATCCAGTATCTGGTCCAATCACACTGGTTGTGAAGACAAGTTTAGACAAGGTACAATAGAAAGCAAGAGAATGCATTGTGCATCAAGTCAATTCACATTCATTTTAGGTGGTAGATATGCATGGTGGCAGGGTTGTGGTGAATTTGTCAGCCAATACATGTGGTTGTAAGCTGTGGGACTGTACGAGGTTGCGATGTAAACATGTAGCAGCAGCTATCACACACAGTAGGGGGTCAATTCAAGCTTATTGTAGTCCATACTATAGAGTCAACATATATCTCAAGGCATATAGTGAGTTCATCGAACCACTACCAACATTGGCTGATTTGGTGATTGATACCAGTTCTGGGATTGTCCAACCTCCACTTCTTAAGAGAAGACCTAATAGACCTCGAAAAAGTAAAAAAAAAGGGAATTCAATGAGGGTCCTGCCAAGAATAAATTTTCAAGTGTGAGATGTGATATCTGTAACATACTTGGCCACAATAGGTGAACATGTCCTTGCGGTGACGAACAACCGAAGAAAAAGAACAAAATAGGAAAGAAGGTATGACTCCTCACATGTAATTTACAATTGATCATTACTTACTTAACTTACATGGCTAATATCACTTTTGTAATTTACTTTCTGTGTTTGTGTAGAGAAAACAAAGGGATGAGATTCAACACGAGGGTAGTAGCTCCCAAGTACTAACAAGTTCACAAGCAACATCTCAGCCTACATAACAAATAAGTCAGTATAGAACTTTAGCCCGGAAAACTATCAAGTACTCGAAATGGAGGAGCAAATATGCTAAGAAGAAGTAGACAAATGTATGTTGGTGATGGAAGAGAGTAGCTGGGATATGGAACAAGCTTTTTTATTTTGGGAGAAAGTTGTTATTGAGAGATGTTTATTGGGTTATGAAACTGTTTGTTTGTTTCCTTGTCTGATGGAAAAATGATGTTTACTTGTGTTATGGAACAAATTGTTTATCTATTTGGGTTTCAGAACAATGATGTCTATTTTGGTTTTGGAACATGGATGTTTATTTGGTAGATTGTATGTATGCACTTTAATAGGCTTATGATGTTGAATGCTTATATGTCTATGGATGCACTTTAACATGTTTGTGATAATGTCTCATATTCAGACGAAATGTTGTCCCTTTTTATTTTATTTTATTTTTTTTTTTTAAATGGGTCCTGTAATGGGTTTAATGGGTAAACATAATAATGTCTTGTATACAACCTTATTGTCATATTATTATATGTTTAGAAGAAATACTGTCCATTGGCTTAAAATTATGGGATAGACAAATACAGAGACACGAGGGCCAAATTAATAAAACCAGTACAATAGAATTTAAAATTGAAGAGCTAAAGCTAGTCATTACAACTTAATAAAACTAATACAATAGTCTTCCCAACTTCTCATATTCTCCCAAACATGATAACAATTATCAAAACAAGCACCACTATTACAATTTGAAGAGTTCCAACAGACTTCTCTAATTCCTTCACTTTTTTCTTCAAAGCAAGTATCTTTTTTTCGGTAAAGATTCATTGTATTAAGAAGAAAGAAAGAATGTACAGACAAGTAGAAAAGAAAAAGAAATTAACACCACCATCATACAAGAAATAGACTAAGGAAAAAAATGGACTAGCCCCACCTTCGGCATTGCCATCAGCAGGAGAAGGCCCCCTTAAATCTTAGTCTAATGCAAAACCTATAAGTTCATAAAGCGATATCTTAGACGCTGGGTAGCATCCAAATCCAATTCCATTGAAACCAACTAAGGCCAAGCTTCCACTGGATACGACACTTTAAATCTTGCTGATGATTTTGCCTAAAAATAGGCAATCACGTTTGCCTCCTGGTAACAATGCATCACCTTCCAATTTATTGAATTCCTGAAAGGTAAAAGACTCCTCCATCGTTGTAGACCAAACCATGGAACTAAACCTTTAGAAAAAAGGATCACCACTACCGTAGAGTCGCATTCAATCCAAAGATGCTGAAAACCATGTATCTTTGCCTGTTCAAGACCAAATGCACCTAGAAGGCATCATCACACCCCTTCTGCGCACCTCCTCATCTATGGGTAACCGATTATGAGCAAGCCTCCAACCAAACACAGCTTGACGAGGCTGAATCTTGGATTTCCATATAATAGAAAACCAAGGGAATTTCTGATTTTTCCCCCTTATCTCCTCCCACGCTGATCTCAAAGAAAATGCCCAGAATTTGATAGCTTCCAATGACACATATCCTCCATATGCAATAAAGAAATTCTTTTAGCCTTCTCAAAGGTATCGACAAGAAATTTCGAAGAAGCATTTGGGAAACACCACTCACCATTTCGATTAAAATCTGCCAGGCTCATATTCCTCCCTATGAACATTTCCTGCTCCAAATTAGAAGACTCTGCCAGGGAAGAGTTTTCTAACCATTTATCTATCCAGAACATGATTTTTTCCCCATTAACCACTGTCCATCTTTCCATGTTCGAAACGAATTTTCACACCCTCTTCAGCCCCGGCAAAATGGAGGAGGATTTGTATCCCTTCCTAAGAGAGCCATCTTTCTGAACAAATCTTGCTCTAAAAAATTTGCTCATAATATTGTCTTCATGTTTAATCTTCCAGGCGAGCTTGCATAAACAAGCTTTATTCACCTCTCTCAGTTTTCTGACACCCAAGCCGCCCTCGTCCTTGGGCTTACAAGTGTTCTCCCATTTTATCACAATTTTTTTTTCCACCTCCATTTGACCCGACTAGATAAAATTTCTCATCCACCGCTCTATAGTTTTAATAATGGACTAGGGCCACCAATAAACCGCAAAATTATGGATAGGGATACTAGAAATTACTGATCGAACCAACTCCACCTGACCAGCCATCGAGAGGAGCTTCCCTTTCCAGGCAGCCAATCTGCATTTAATCTTATCCATCAAAGGTAAAAGGTGATTTTTCTTCACTCTTTCCTTGAAGATTTCCACACGCAAACACCTTGTAGGGAATTTTGAGGCCTGAATTCCCAATAAATTACTAATGAGTTGTTTCTTGTGGGGGGCGACCTTCCCAAAGAAGGCTTTGCTCTTATCGAGATTAAAATGTTGGCCAGAAAACTCCTGATACTTTGATAAAATTAAATGCATATTTTTAACATACTTAGCTGACGCATTCATGAAAATGAAAATATCGTCTGCGAATAACAGGTGAGTTGGGGTGTAGGCACCTCTTGGACCCGGCAGCGACTTTATTAATCCTTCCAATGCCAATTTATTTAATCCTCTACAGAGCACTTCCTCAGCTAAAATAAACAAAATGGGAGATAACGGATCACCTTGACGAAGACCACGGCCCACACCAAAAAACCCCTCTGGACCTCCATTTATTAAAACCAAAATCCTTGAGGATGAAAGAATTTCTTGGATCCAAGAAATCCATTTCCGAGGGAAACCAAACTTCCCAAGAACAGCAAATAGAAATTCCCAGGATAGAGAATCGTAGGCTTTCTGTACATCGACCTTGAGCCCCATCCCGCCTCCCCTAACCGTGGAATGCATCAGATTTGCCAATTCTGAAGCAAGGCTAATGTTTTCTGATATTATCTTCCCCTTTTGGAACTCCCCTTGTTCCTCCAAAATCAGCTTTGGAAGGAGAATTGCAACTCTACTTGCCACAATTTTTGATAACACCTTGCAAAAATAATTTCCCATGCAAATTGGCCTATACTTGTCGAGAGAAGTAGCCCCCACCACCTTAGGGATAAGAGTGAGAAAACAATTATTCACACCCTTTGGAAGGATTCCCCATCTGAAGAAATGCAATACAGCCCTGCAAAAATCACCCTCAACAATACGCCATACCCGCCTAAAAAATTTCCCTGAGAAGCCGTCAGGTCCAGGGGAGCTATCTGGCTCTAATTCCCAAACAGCTTTTTTTATTTCCTCTAAAGATGGTTCAGCCTCCAAATAAAGAGCATCATCGTCCGAAATTATGCATGGAATGCAATCCAGCAACTCAGGGTGAGGATAAGTGTGAGATAAGCTGTGGAATTCCTCGTAATAATTGACAATATATGAAGATAATTGTTGTTGGTCATTCATCCACTCCCCATCAGCATTCTGCAAAGTGCGAATTTGATTTCGAGCCCGTCGCATTTTCACTGATAGGTGAAAGAACTTTGAATTTTTGTCCCCATCTTTCATCCACCTCTGCTTAGCTTTTTGAGCCCATAGATTGTCCTGCAACTGGGTGGCTTTCAATAGAGCTGTTATGGCATCAGCCTCACGACCAAAAAGGTCATCTGACATCCCTGCAGCCTCAATTTCTTGATGTACAGAATTTAGGTGATCCGAAGCTTTTTTTACTTCGTTATCAATATTGGGAAAATTTTTTCTCGCCCAAGGCTTGATATACAACTTAACTCGCTTAAGTTTCTGAGAAAGAGTAAAAATAGGATTTCCAGGTATTTCCTGGTTCCACACATTTTGAATTACATTATCAAAATGATCATGCTCCATCCAAAAATTATTAAATCTAAAAGGGATGTTACCTGGTCGGGTGATCGATTCTGACACAACTAGAATGGGAGCATGGTCAGAGGATGACCTTAGAAGGACCCTTTGGAGAGTACTTTTAAACATATCCAACCATTTATTGTTGCAAAAACTTCGGTCAAGGACCGTAGCTACATTACCTCGCTGGCGGTTGTTAGTCCAGGTAAACTTCTTATCTTGCAAGGGTACTTGTATCAAAAGACAAGTATCCACCATAGATTGGAAATCTGCAACTGAGTTTGCATTAAATCTCCCTGGACCCCTTTTCTCGTTGGAAAGAAGGGTAGCATTGAAATCACCTATCACCGACCAAGGTAGATTTGGATTCACCACCAAACCTAGCTCCGACCAAAGCTCTCTCCGTTTGACCATAAACCAATTAGCATGTACAAAGGTCAGGCCTACACAGTTCCCTAACCAATCCACTGTAATTGATAGTTGCTGGTCAGACACCGAGATGATCGAGGGGCGAGGAATTCCTTGTTTCCATATAACCCATATATTAGGGACCTTGTCTGTGCGGAAGTTGTGAATGAAATCAGACTCGAACCCCAATTTTTTAATGAACAAAAAAGGGAATTTGCTTTCACTAATCATTGGCTCCGCTACGCAAACAACATCAGGAGAATGTTCTCGAATAAAAAATGATAAGGCTCTTAAACCAGAAGCCTTCTTCACACCTCTGATATTCCAAAAGAGGGCTTTGATTGGAAAATAATGAATTAATTGGTGTTGCCATACTTACTAGTCTGGCCTGCTTTCTTCTTTTTTTTGTTGCCTTCTTTTGAAGAAACGGCCATTCCC
Organism: Macadamia integrifolia; assembly: GCF_013358625.1. NCBI lineage: Eukaryota > Viridiplantae > Streptophyta > Magnoliopsida > Proteales > Proteaceae > Macadamia > Macadamia integrifolia. The sequence continues at coordinate 17,900,608 of NC_056557.1, forward strand.
TTTTCTCGGGCATAGAGAGTATTGTCTATCTTCTCCATCTCCTGATACTGAGAACCTGTTCTACCATCCCTTCTAGAGGAGCAGAGGAAGCTACCATGCTGCAAAACCCCATTCTTTGGCGAGGAACGAGTGGAAGCAGCGTTTCTACCTCCCCTCAACGAAGACAAAGCTCCACGACCTTTGGAAGCTTTGCCCTTTCTTGTTGGCCTAGGAGGAAGTTCCCTGACAGCAGGGGCATCCTCCTCCCTCTCATTTTCCACCGAGTTCTCTGTGGAATCAGATGAACTCTCATCACCCGATGGGTCTGCACTATCCACATCCTCAGAGTCCGACCTGGATCCAGCCATATAGTTATTCAAATCTAAATTAGAGGGGCGGACAGAGATATCTCCACAACTCATTGAGTTGGAGTTTCCTAAAATTTCAGGGTTGGTTGCCAAAGAATCCAAGACAATCAGAATATCTCCCTCCACAGCATTCTGATTGGCTGACTGTCTAACACAAATAGAAGGAGATTTGTGCAGTTCCTCAATTGACGTTCTTTCAGTGTTTGCATTCAAATCGTGGCCCTCCTTCCCAGCTGCTTGATTGGCAGGTGAAGCTACTATTATGGAAAGAGGATCATGAGGGGCGGTTTCCATAATGGGCGTTCTACCCGAGTGAGACGCAACTCAGACCGAGTCCACTCTATCTTCAACGTAGACTGCACCAGGTACAGAGGCCGACCTGTCCATAGCAGCTTGTTTTTCATCTTCAAGCCTCTTGGATCTACATTCTCCCACCTTATGTCCCAACCTCTTGCAGAAGCCACATCGACTAATGTCATCTTCATACTGGACTCATTGTCTGAATCCAAAAACTCTTGTTGTACCGGGTTCGAGACGTTCAACTTGAACCTCCTCTATGCGACATGCAGTTTCAGTAGTGTCCATTTCAACTAGCACTCTAGCATAGTGACCCATTAATCCCTGCTTGGTATGGCGATCCAGGGCAACAGGTCTCCCCACAACTTTTGCAATGGATAAGAGAGCATTCTCGTGCCAATATTCTAAGCGGAGGTCGGGAAATCGTATCCAAATTAGCTTGGACCAGGTCTGCTTAACATGGATGTTGAAGTCCGGTTTCCAGTGTTGGAAACGAATGAGTTGCGAGACTATTTTCATAGGGCTTCTTCTCCAAACTGCCGCCTTATCCCCTTCACATTAAAATTGGAAGATAACAAAACCCTTTCCAAGGGGATGCATAGTAACCCTCTGGCTTAGGTTCCATTTGTCTGCAGCCTCCTTTCTTAGAGCATCCAACGAAATAGCTCTGAAATCGACCCTTCCTATAAGGGCAAAGCAGAAAGACTGCCTCTTAGATTCGTAATCCTGTTGAGGGATTATGATTCTTCTAATCTCCCCTGCTTGAATCGGTTCTGGAAGAGAGTCGATCGCAGGCCATGATGCATTCCCTACCACCTTAGCATAGGAGCGGTTGGGTCTCAGTGCATCTGAGTTTACTCCACCCATAGCCATGGCTGCCTGGGGCGCAGGACATCTATCCAGACCCTCACGAGCCCCACCATCATCATCTGCTTCTTCGCCATTCCTCCTATTCTCTGGCATCATCATCTCCAAAGTCCATCCTTTAAAGCAAGTATCTCTTCCTTCACTTGTTGATCTTCAAGACTTCAGCCACCAACAAATGTTTGTAGAGTGACTGTGGTGATATTGTCTCCAGTATGAGGCAATATTTTTTGTTCTTCTATAGGATCACACCAAGAAAATAATCCACAACCATATGGTGCATTGGGGCAGCAATAGCAAAGCTTGTGTTTGCTATTATTATTCTCTGAAATTCTAATCAGTGCCCTTTTTTTGGCAGTGACATACAATATTCAAGTACTTCAGTACTGATCCTCGATTGCTGTCATTTACACTTGCTGTTAACATTATGTATCTACAAAACCCAAATAACAATATAGTAAAGTAAAATTATTAGAATATAAATCACCCAAAATACATTACCAACATTGCTAAATATTTATAAATAGGCAATAACAAAAACAATGGTATTAGCAGATCTCTCTCTTGAATGCTTCTGTTTAGTTTTTTTTTCACCCAAAATGGAGTTCAATCACAAAAAAATTAAATCTTAGAAAATGTTCATTTACCATTGTTCTTATATTATTCCCAAAGCTGTTTGCACAAAGCAAGAAGAAGAGGAGCAGCAATGGAGGAATCAAAATAAATCTGACCAAAACACATATGTATAATCACCTGCCCTAACTTCTCAGATGCAACCTGCCGGAATCGGCTGTTCCTATGAATTGATTGATGCCCTAACTTCTCAAAATCAGTGATAGGTTTCAATTTAGGGAATAATACAAACTAAAAAAAAGTCTTTGATTAGTTATAAGAGAAGAGAGAAGAGAGAAGAGAGAAGAGAGAAGAGGACTACCACCCACCTTCGCCAGAGACGTCGCCTGAAAACCTCGTCGGAATATCAGCTCCTCTCCTCCTCTCCACCGTTGCACTCCACTCATCTCCACCTTATGGTTTTTGGGTATAAAAGAGAAGAGAGGAGAGTCTTTAAAAGGGTTAGGGGCAATTTCGTTAGTAAAAACTCAAAACAAACACTTCTCTAACAGTGTCAACTTTGTGGGTTTAAATGTAATTTTTTTTATTTTTAGGAGGGATTATGTAATTTCGGCAAACGACAGGGGAGGTTGATGTAAATCACCATAATTCTTAAGATGTTTAAGATCACATAACCATAATTGTACCCCCTCCCACCGCCACCCCCAACCCCAAAAAAAAAAAAAAATGTGAACCAGAAAATTGGTTTGTAATTATTTTTGGGCACCCTTATTTTTGAGTTCTGTTTGTTTGCTTGGAAAAATTGGGACCTGAAGGTGTATCTCCCAAGTCCCGCACAGCCCATTGAAGCTTCATGCTGGACAAACCAGAGAACATGCTTGGGATGCTCTCATGGTTTTAAAAGGCTTAATGTCACCCTTATGGTTTTAAAAGGCTTCATGAGGGAGTGAGAACTCCAATCTTTATATGAACGAAGGTTTTCCCTTGATTAACTAATGTGAGACTATCTTAATCGTCATGTGGTTAGTTTTTATCCACCTCAAGGGGCTTCTCGCCTCAAACCAAATATTTGTTTTGCATTGGTAATAGAAATAGCCAGAAGCTTGTTTTCCAATATGCCAAAAACCAAGTGTTTTTTCAAGGAATTTTTACTGTCCATGATAAAATCAGGAAAATTAAACCACCCTTATAGAAACGGTATTTTCTAATTTCCACCCATCCACATTACCCAACGGTTTATTAGTTTTAGTACGATTTTTTTAATTCAAAAGCATGTCTTTACATACCTTTTACTAAATTATCACCACTATGGCTATGTTTCGATGTCAAGTAAAAAATAATAATAATAATAATAAGACAAAAAATATGATAACTTAATAAAGATTTATGTACCTTCTCAAATTTAAATTTTCCTTTTTGATATTTTTTTTTCCCTTCGAATCCAAACATAGCCTAAAAGATATTATAGGGTGACCCTCTAATACTACTGCCATGATACCCATAGTAGTTCACAACAATCCTTTCAAGTCATAAAAGTAAATTAAACTGAATTCTTAACAACCCCCACCCCACAACCAAAAAAAAATAATAATAATAATAAATAAATAAAATGGATAAATAACTATAATTGAATGTCATAAACAAAATTAAGTAGAATAAGATATGAATTCTGTTATACAGATCAGTTTTAAATTTGAAGATTGACTCTTTACATAGATAACAGGGGGGGAAATTGGTCTCTGGTTGTGTTCTATATGTCAAGACATAGGGAAGGGCAAAAAGATCGCCATACCACCATGTGGTTGATGCTTCCACTAGCTTTTTCATTAATCAGTGTGTTGACGCAGTATCCATTTGACCAAGGACCGTCTTATGGCCAATCATTTGACCTTAGCAACAATCACTTCTCAATCCTCCTCCAAAAAAGTGGTTAGCAAATGTAGGAAACAAGAACCTATAAACAATGCAGGAAAAAAAAGACAAGATTTACATGGTTCGACAAGATTGCCTACATAGTGAGATGCGATCTTCTTCACTCTCAATGGAGAATAGCATTACAACATTCGTCCTAACATTTCTCTCTGATTGATTATAGATAAGGAACCATCCTACAATTATATAGAAAAACCTTATACAGAAAATTTACCAGAATACCCTTGGAAAAAATTTCTTAGGGGCTCCTGCCATAGATTTGTTAGTTTTTTTTTGGTAGAGATTTGGTAGTTTGTCATGGCCCCTAAAACGAAGATATACATGCAAGGTAAGTTGACTCCAAGCCTCGGACCCTGATCAACCTCTTAACATCTTTGGAATCATCCCACTTATGCAAGCGGCAAAATACAAGATATATTACACCCAACACAAATGTCATTTTGTGCTACACTTATGTCTTCACACAACATTACCAACCCCCCCTCTTCTCCTATTGCATATATTTTTACTGGGTTTAAATTTCATATTTTGAAATTCACATTGGAATTATGATGCATACATCGAGGTCCTCCCAAACCCTATAGTAGTGGAAGCATCGTGCATTGAACTGTCTTTTTTTTTTTTCTTACATTGGAATCTTGAGGATAATTTTGAAAAGTACAAAAAAGATGCATCATCCAATCCAATGAAACTGGTACAAAAACAGATACGGTTTTCCCAGCAAAGCCCTCAAAACACCCATCCTCAAGTCATGAGAAGGAGCGGATCCATAGGAGAATTAGAGAGGTTAAAATGTTCTATTTCTTCGATTACAAGTTAGAAATTCTCAATTATAAAGAAGATGCACGGGCAAGTGTTTCAGGAATCGGTGGTGAGGGCTCCTGCAAGCAAGGTGTGCATCCTAAAAGGTAGAAGTTAACAGAGGCCACGGTGAGGTCGGCACTGTGCCGAAACTAGCATTTCCATCTTCTGGTTGGTACCCACAAATTTATAACCCCCCCACCCCCCCAACCTTTCTTTTCCCGTCTCATTCAGATTTCCTTTTAATAGGTAAATGGATTGTATTAAGAAAGAAAAAAACAAAGAAAAGCAGCCACTAAGAACCATTATTTTATTTTGATTGTGTCAGGAATTTCTAGATTTCTAGAGAAAGTAACAAGGATTGATAATGACAATCACATTAAAGAGACCGAGGTGATCATCAATTGAGGATTTCTTGAGTTAGGGTTTCAGTTGAATCAAGTTCTTTTTGAAGTAGTAGAGATAAATTCCAGTTCCAATTCATCCATTGTCAAGACAACCATAGAGTACAAAATCGAAAGCCATTCTACTTCTGATGTGACATTCATCACAACCAATCCATTTGTGGCATTTGCCACCATTGTAGATTGAGGATTATGTTAAGTTTGTCTTGAATTCTTGACCCGTTTTAAAGATAGACCCGATCCGACATATTTTGGTGGTGACCCGAATGGGAAATTTTCTGAGATCTGTGATGGAAGTAGAGGGGTTGGGCTGATATGGGGGTGCAGGGGCGTAGGTTCGACCAGATCGACCGCGACCCGATGGGTCGACCCGTGATTTGGAGTATATATAATGTATTGTTGCTTGTTGAGAAAGTCATTGTATTCCAGGGTTTTCACGCAGCTAGGGTTTCAGGGCGAGTTTTTCCTCGCCGCTGCTAGGGTGTAATTTCTCTTCTGCATAGTGAATCATCTTCTTCTTCGCCCGAGGACGTAGCACACCACCCTGGTGTGTGAACCTCGTTAAATCTCTGTGTCGTACGGATCTATTGTCTCTTTATTATTCTTGTTTCTTGGTGTTTGATCTTATAGACTATCTTAGTGACAAGTGAGATGTATGACTACTGAAATTAAATTCATTATTATGCACTCTTTGAGTAGAAACAAGCAGTTTAAATAAGAAAAACCATGAAAATAGATGGCTCAAATCCGTCTTATGATTTCAATAAATGTCACAAACAATTGCCACACTATCACTAACACTTAAAAGTTTATGTATGCCCAAGCCTAGCTCAATGAGCACCTATTTTTAACCATGTGGTTCGAAGGTGTAGTTAGTCTAAGATGAGCCTCTATTTGATTAACCACATACCAAATTTGGTTGACTTTTATGGAACATTTCCCCCTGCATTCCCTGTATAGTCTTTTCATTTACGAATGAACATCTTTCTGTTTCATGAGAACCTTCTACTTGGCTTAAGGCCTTCATCTAGGGGATAAATATAGGCACTGTTGAGGTGGACCTCGCCTTAACTAGGGTTGACTCACTCTACTCATCAAGTTATGAAAAGGGCAAGGCAAGTCCAAAAACCTAGTTTTCTCACTATAATTTTCAGGCGATTTGGCTTGAAAGTTTTTTAAGATACAAGGTTGGAAGCTTATTGCATTAATAGTTTATTTTACTTACAATTTCCTTTAAATAAATAAGCATGTCTTATGTGACACAAGTTGCTATTTAGTATTTGTAAACAAAAAAGAAAAAAACCCCATGACAGGGTTGGCACAGCATAATGACTTTCCATGGCCAGTGCAACAATCTTTTGAGATTTTTAGATTGAGATATCATCTCAAGCATTTTTCTATGGTCCCAAGAAACTTGAAAGATCTCGTTTATTATTTTAATATAAAAATACTTTTAGGGCATCCCAATGAATGGTGGCTAAAGAGGAAAATGATGTTAAAGTCAAGTTTCCTTCAATCATGGAGAAGAGAGAATGTCTTTCGCACCATAGATGTGATCATGTAATTGGATTCTATTGTGGTCATTTTTAAACTTTCATCCTCTACAGTACAAGGTCAACCATACCCTCTCCATGGTAATCAAGTGCCCAAATCTATGTGATGTTGCATACATGAAAAGATGTGTATCATATGTAGAGTACTGTGGCAAAGATTTAATGGATAAAGGAGTATTGTATATTTATTTTATAGTTAATTATAGTATCTTGTGGTTATTAGCATTAATTCTATATTGTGATAAGGAGAACAGGCTACCTCTTAATTTACAATTTCTTTTAATTTTCCTATTTTGTATTTATTTTTATATCTCTAATTTATCTCTATCTCTTTCTAATATTTTATTCTATCCCCTCCGTTCCTCCCATCAAATGTGAAGATTCTTTCTTGATCATGGGTGAAGGAAAATTTGATTTTTTTTTTTTGTTGCTAACGACGAGTATCTAGGCCTTCGGCCTAACTAGTCCCGCGGGCCCATACTAACCCCACAACCGCATGAACTGGGTCATACCGGGGTTGAATGAGAACCATTCAACTTTCACTTAAAGCAGTGAAGAGCACTAAACACCCCTGTGTGAGTGGCCCAAGGTGTGCCTAGTGGGAGTCGAATTTAGGACGTCTGAGTTTACGGCTCGTACCAAGATCGTTGCTCACCAACTGCGCTACCCCCTTAGGTTGAGGGAAACTTGATTCTAATTAAAAGTTATGTAGAATTATTATTTTGACATTTATTGCCAAGAAAAATCCATAAAGCTGAAATTTTTATGTTAAATTTTTTTTTTGGTGAAATGTGAGGTTAAATTTATATTTTTAACTATTGCTACCTAGCAGGCTTAATGTGTCAAGATCCTCTCCAAACCCCAATCTATTCAACACGCATAGAACAGCTGAAAGAACCTGGAATGCATGCCCAAGTGTTAACACCCATCCAATGCGAGTTGGAGCATTAAGCAAAGAGGAGCTGGATCTAGGCTAAGGAGGGACACAGGTGGTCTATAATCAATGAGATAGGAAATTCTGATCACGTAATCACACTAGTTAAATGTGAGTTTAAAGTTTAAGAAATCCTAAAATTCTCATTATAGAAAAATAACATTTTCTTCATTTTTAAAAAATCACAATTAAACTTATGAACAGTTTTTTTTATACTCGGTTAGAAATTGGGGATGAATGTAAGATCCTTTATCACATCAATCCACATGCATTCACCCAAGTATGCCGTATAGGTAGTAGTTAACATAACATTTCATTTGGAATGGTGGTTATTGCAT